>NC_069500.1:22374713-22497213 GCF_027579735.1 Bombina bombina
CTTTTAATAGTATGCTAATTTTTGTGCATGGATTTTTTTGTGTATGAATTTTTATAGTGTTATTTAATGAATATCTTTTTTTTTTTTTTTTATTTCTTTTTATGGAGGATTATGATAAATATACCATAAACAAATAGTCTCGTCACAAAGGTTACAATGAGACTATGTTAGAAGTCAGAGAGCATATATACAATGACAGAGCAAGATGTTTCGACCAACACATTGAATTGAAAAAACCATATCGGAGTAAGACATCGCAATGACATCTAGATGAAATCCTCATTTTTACACTATAATAGCATATTAGCCTGACTAGGTAGGGGCCAAGTATCTAGGCCAAATATTCTAGAAATATAAAATATAACATGTAGTCAGATAGGTAGCATATTAAGAGCTTCAGAAGAGTAAACATAAATGAGTATTTAGTGAGGGGGGAGGGTATCTCATAGTAGTCAATAACAATCAGCGGGTAAGCACGGCTTAAAATATAAGTTATTGAGCTAGGATGTATAGATTAGTGCCTAAACTTGAGGATATTATGAATGCTGAGCAACAATGGCGGAAGTTTAGCAAATGTTTAAGAGGTAAAACAACCCACTAGCAAGGGATATATAATACAAAAAGGTTTAGTAAATTATGACTTGAGAAAGGTAGCACCTAGTAGCACATGTGTTTTGACATGTTCAGATTTGGGAGTACATGGGATAGTAGGGAAAATGTGTAGTATGGGAGATTTAATGTTAAAAGGTGAAACACTTAACTGCATGGGCTAATTACTAAGTATGTAATATAGGAAGGCGATAACTACCAATTACTAGAGAAACAAAGAACCATGGTATATAATGAAACTAGGCTACATAACTGAGCTGACAAAAGAAAGGAATAAGGTCTTCAAGGAGTAGTGAAATATGAATACCTATACAGCCTATATGCTTTTTTTTTTTTGACCAATATGATAAAGTTACTAATAACTTTACATTGAATACATACTATGTGCCTGTAAACTGTGATCATATCATGGACATCTGCTCATACTTAAATACATAAAACAGTTCTGTACATATACAATACAGCAGAGGATATATACATAGATTACCCTTCTAGATAAGCTAGGTTAAGATAAATAAAAGCGCCTAACTAAGGGTTAGTTTAAAGTGATACAAGCATTACTAATACATAGGTTAAAACCAGTGCTAAGAGCATTTAATGATATGTAGCATAGGCAATAGACAGCCTCAGCCTGGCTAATTGTTATAACAAGATGTATGTTTTGAGGTCAAAACATTCTTTTAGATAAAAGGCATGGAATGTATTGCATTTACTATAGCATTAGCAATGTGAAAAAAGAAAACGGCTCTGTTCTTCAGGGTTTTGATAAAGTTGGGAGCTAGTGCAAATCCATGTGTTTTACCAAGACTCAATTCCTACATTAGTGGTGAACTGTGATATATAGGCAGCACACAAACCAAACAGTAACAAATACAACTCGTGCAAAGAAAACATATAAACGTATATTAGATAAACTGGAACTTGAGGGTTAGAGCTACACCTCGGGTATGGGTTTAAGGGTACGGGTAGATGTAGGTATATATCCACAGTCCTGTTGAACTCTTTCCAAACTGCACCCTTAGTTAACTTCCAGTTCGGTGAGGTGGTTCTCTGCATATCCACCTAACCGGTATCAGGGCTGCATCTTAACGAGTTTATTTACCCCGTGTCTAGTCTGTGCTGTGAGTCCTTAGAAGGAAGCAGCCTGCTCTCCCACCAAAGGATCCATGCAGTTTGGAGCCGCATGACACTAATGGCAAGTCCCATAGGCATACCTGATCGAGCTTGCCGCTTCAAAAGCAGTGTCGCATGCTGAAGCATAGAGGTAAGAGACACCTTAAGCGGGCAAGTACCTAGTGTCCACTGACGATAGAGAAGACTCAGCTTCCGCTCCTTTGGTCCGGCCGCCACCTTCGGAGCAGAGCTCTTCAGGGGGTAAGTAGGTTTGACTGTGTCACTCTGCACCAGGTATATAGGACTGTCACACAATGTTGGGATATCAGAAGTTTGCACATTCTGCAGATGCTTCTCCATTGACTCCTCTCTCACGTCTGGGGTGAGAGTTCCATCTTCCGACTTGAATGACTCACGTATGGTTGGAAACAAGCTGACAATATCCATCTGACAACGCTTTCTCAAGCCCTTGAATAAGACCTATTATCATACTTAAGTCTTCCTTCATGATTCCCTTATCACAATCTAAGAGGTTATAGCTGTGAGTGGAGGGGAAAATAAGAACCGCCAATATTTACTCCAGAGGCAATTGAAAAATATATAACTAAGCAAGTTAGTAACTTCTGTTTTACCCGGGAAGCCGGGGGGGGGGGGGGGAATGCTGAAGAATTCTTGTAAAGCCCCAGCCTAAGATGAAACAGTCTGGAACAGGTCAGCAGAAGTATATTACTATGAAATAAAGATATATCCAGGTAGAAATGAGCTTCATAAATCCGAATATTACAAGTTATTGAATCAATTTTATGGTATTTCCACAAAATTTGTTAGCATGGTTAGGATTTTCTCAGAGCTCCATTATTTCACATCTGTAATGGCTGCCGTCCGGACACGCCCCCCATTGAATACCTTTTTGATTAAATATATTTTGTGTGTTATATCACTTGTCTTTTTTATATACATATACCTAGCTTTTTTAGCTCTCCTTACACCTTTTTACTTACTCACTTACAATAAAGTCTCCTTCTGATACTGGACTTTAAAAGTACTGAAACTGTAAGTCATGAAAACGCTCCCTTTCAATATTGTAACTGCCAAGAAGCTGTTCATAGTGCTTGTATGAATGTGCTTTTAGAAGGAACCACCCCTTCTTGAATGCAAAGTCCATACATGTTAACGTTCATGTTCATGCGTCTATGCTATTAAGCATATAAATTAGATAGTCAACGGGAGCTAGGGAAAGGTCTAGTGGTTAAAAGGATTTGGTGGTGTTGATATTTTTGCATGTGGCGTTTGGCAGTTTAGGAATTAGTAACTATTGGGGGGGGTTTAATTTGGGGGGTTAGTTGGAATGGGGAGTTATACTGTTTTGGAGGTTCATTGCTCTGCAAGTCTTTTGGTTTAGGGATTAACAGCAGTAAGAGGGTTTACTTGTTTGGGGGTGGGGTTGGTTAGTGGATTAATTGTTATAGAGGAAATTGCAGTTAGGTGGTTAATAGTGTTGGGAGTTTAGAGGTTAACAGTGGTTTGATGGAGCGATCTAAAGGCTGCATTAATTCCTAAAGCCTGTTATGCTTCTCTCTGCATCTCCTGGGTACTAGACAATGTCTCCTGAGCCGCTAGAAGATTTTAGCTGCATTGTCCTTGTCTTCCTGTGAGTTACGTATCCAGGTCTTATGCTACACATTGGCTCAGTCAGGTGGTTAGTATCAGTAATTAATTTACTATAAAACAGGTCCCCCGGTGTTCTGGCATTGTGTGCATGTGTCAACCCACTCTTTCTCTTGGTAATCCTCCCCATGAAACCATACAGAGGTAGACTCAGGAACATGCATATGATGAGCACTATTTGACATATAAGACATATAGTACCCAAGAAACATGAACATTCCTAAGCATAATTTAGTATGCTCATGTGGAATAATAGTGAGGATTTTGGCTTTGTGTGCCTAAAATTCTGCATCACTACAACTGATGATTTAAGATACTTATTGGCTATCATAAAGGAGAAAAATATCTTTCAAGCCCTGAAATGCATGTGTAGCCCCTCCTGTTGAACATTTTCCTGTTTAACTTTTGCACTTGTATACAGTCTGCAGGCAAAGTTGCCTAGGTAACTATCAGACTGGTTGGTCATGTGATCAATTGAAACTTAGAAGAAGAGTGTAAGACACAGAAGGAAGCAGACATGTCAGAGCAGTGAAGGAGTGTGTGAGGCCTGGCTGTGAGAGAGCTGCATAGAGACTCTATCTTGTGTAAAGTAACAGCATTCTTCTGATCAGCTGATTTAGTGTTTGCTGCCAGCTGCAGTCTGACCCTGTGAGAGAGCTGCAGACTTCATCTTGTGTAAAGTAACAGCATTCCTCTGATCTGCTGATTTAGTGTTTGCTGTTAGCTGTAGTCTGACCCTGTGAGAGAGCTGCAGACTCCATCTTGTGTAAAGTAACAGCATTCCTCTGATCTGCTGATTTAGTGTATGCTGCCAGCTGCAGTCTGACCCTGTGAGAGAGCTGCAGACTCCATCTTGTGTAAAGTAACAGCATTCCTCAGATCTGCTGATTTAGTGTTTGCTGCCAGCTGCAGTCTGACCCTGTGAGAGAGCTGCAGACTTCATCTTGTGTAAAGTAGCAGCATTTTTCTGATCTGCTGATTTAGTGTTTGCTGCCTGCAGTAGTCTGACCCTGTGAGAGAGCTGCAGACTCCATCTTGTGTAAAGTAACAGCATTCCTCTGATCTGCTGATTTAGTGTATGCTGCCAGCTGCAGTATGATGCTGTGAGAGAGCTGCAGACTTAATCTTGTGTAAAGTATCAACATTCCTCTGATCTGCTGATTTAGTGTATGCTGTTAGCTGCAGTCTGACCCTGGGAGAGAGCTGCAGACTTAATCTTGTGTAAAGTAACAGCATTCCTCTGATCTGCTGATTTAGTGTTTGCTGCAGCTGCAGTCTGACCCTGTGAGAGAGCTGCAGACTTAATCTTGTGTAAAGTATCAACATTCCTCTGATCTGCTGATTTAGTGTATGCTGTCAGCTGCAGTCTGACCCTGTGAGAGAGCTGCAGACTTAATCTTGTGTAAAGTAACAGCATTCCTCTGATCTGCTGATTTAGTGTTTGCTGCCAGCTGCAGTCTGACCCTGTGAGAGAGCTGCAGACTCCATCTTGTGTAAAGTAACAGCATTCCTCTGATCTGCTGATTTAGTGTATGCTGCCAGCTGCAGTATGATGCTGTGAGAGAGCTGCAGACTTCATCTTGTGTAAAGTAACAGCATTCCTCTGACCTGCTGATTTAGTGTATGCTGCCAGCTGCAGTCTGACCCTGTGAGAGAGCTGCAGACTTAATCTTGTGTAAAGTAACAGCATTCCTCTGATCTGCTGATTTAGTGTTTGCTGCAGCTGCAGTCTGACCCTGTGAGAGAGCTGCAGACTCCATCTTGTGTAAAGTAACAGCATTCCTCTGATCTGCTGATTTAGTGTATGCTGCCAGCTGCAGTCTGACCCTGTGAGAGAGCTGCAGACTCCATCTTGTGTAAAGTAACAGCATTCCTCTGATCTGCTGATTTAGTGTATGCTGTCAGCTGCAGTCTGACCCTGTGAGAGAGCTGCAGACTTAATCTTGTGTAAAGTAACAGCATTCCTCTGATCTGCTGATTTAGTGTTTGCTGTCAGCTGCAGTCTGACCCTGTGAGAGAGCTGCAGACTTAATCTTGTGTAAAGTATCAACATTCCTCTGATCTGCTGATTTAGTGTTTGCTGCCAGCTGCAGTCTGACCCTGTGAGAGAGCTGCAGACTCCATCTTGTGTAAAGTAACAGCATTCCTCTTATCTGCTGATTTAGTGTTTGCTGCCAGCTGCAGTCTGACCCTGTGAGAGAGCTGCAGACTCCATCTTGTGTAAAGTAACAGCATTCCTCTGATCTGCTGATTTAGTGTTTGCTGTCAGCTGCAGTCTGACCCTGTGAGAGAGCTGCAGACTTCATCTTGTGTAAAGTAACAGCATTCCTCTGATCTGTTGATTTAGGCCTAGATTTAGAGTTCGGCGTTAGCCGTGAAAACCAGCGTTAGAGGCCCCTAACGCGGGTTTCTTACGGACTCCGGTATTTAGAGTTTATTTACCGACACTCCAAAATCACCTAACGCTGAAATTTCTACCGACACCTCAGACCCAGTAGTAAACATATACCGACAAAAAAAAATTCCACAAATCAAATTAAAAATATTACACAAAGTACACTTACACTCATACAAACACTACACTATGTTTATTTTTCATATTTAATAATTTTTAATCAAAATACAAAGGATTAAAGTTGCGAGATCTCGGGTGTTTGAAAAAAAACAACACAAATCCATTTTCCCATTGACTTACATTGACACACGGGAAAAGACCCTCATATACCTACATCTAACTAATAACATTATCACAAAATACACTCATCGATGCATACAAACAATATACACCACATGACATACAACAATTATTTATTTATTACAAAAATAACACGATTTAGTTACTTTTTCACACAAGCTCATGACGTCACTCACTTTACGAGGAAAACCAGTCTTAGGAAAAAAAAAAAAAAATTTTAGAGGCTCCATTGACTTCTATTGGGAAGACGTGCTCGTGCACGCGAAACCCTCATTTCCCTAACGCACGCAAATAGCGTAGACAGAAAAACTCCAAATACCAGCGCTAGAAAAGACATGATTTTATGCGTTAGACCCAGCTATGATAAATAGATCAAGAAATGACTATTTCCCTATGGTGGATTTATGGATTTTAATTATTGAATATTCACAACACCATTAAATTGTTTCTTACTTTTAGATTATATCAACTACAAATCAACATCACTAGTAACACATTATTATTTAAATAAAATTACATTTAAACTTAAAAAAAAATTCATTAAACATTTCTGGATTCACAAACAGTACACAATGGGAAACGCCTCTCATTTACCTTTATTATTGCATTTCAGTTATTCAACTCATATGCTTTCAGCAACTGCATATCTACATAGGCTTAACACATGATCACTCATGGATGCACATATATTACTTTTAACATTCACTCATACATGTGCATTCAAATGATGGGGGAAAAACACATTACATTCTCGAGAGGAATCACAAAACACAACATATGGATTTTACTGTACTTTTAACATCATGATTCCATCACAATAAACCATTAGGAATTACGTACAACAAGAACATCATTACACCAGATTACAGATGTCACTTTATGGGAAGGAACAACAATGTCAGACCGCTATATAGAAGTCAGCATATGTGGGACACAATCACAATATATACGTATATGTACATAACACGCATCACCCATCACGCAACCACAAAGCACACATTTAGATTTTATTCAGCACACAATAACAATGTAGTCAAATACAACAACACAATGAGGATTTCTGAACTACATAGGCAGGTTAAGAATATCATGACGTCATTAGAAGATTCAACCATACACATCACAGATTCACCACTGTACCGCCCCTTTAGGAACTTTAACACTCAATACTACAATACAACATATACGTAAATGTTACAGAAGCATTAGTTATTTTGTTGTGAAGAGCTTATTTCCCAGCAGCAATGCCTGAACCAGCAAGCCAGCGCCTAAGAAGGGCTCCAAGAAAACCGTAACAAGTATCATTTCATAAAGAGTTAACTCTTTTTTTTCAGCTTTTAGAAACTATTGTCTAATTACACGTTTGCTGGCCTCAGCTCTAAGTTTAGTGATAACAAATCCCATTGTCTAATCACCTCTGGAGCCAGACTGCTAATTGATAAGATGAACTTGTAAACTTGTTATCTTAAGTACTGTAATCCTATTGTGGCCTGTCAAAGGACAGTGCTCTCTATCTAAATGTGTGATGGGGGATTTTGTGCTTCCCCCCCTCTCCCCCTGGGAGTGCCCTGTGTGCATGTAACCTTAATAAAAAGCAGGCTGGGCATCCCAGTCCTGAGTTCTTGTTTGACCCTCAATCGCAGCGTTGACTCGTTTTTGTGGGCAGAAGGGTATCCTAGCTGTACTGCAGCTAAGGGAGATTATTCTATATTTGCGAGACTCATATAGCATACTATGGAAAGCAGCTTCTCCCCTCTTTAGCAATAGGGATCCAGGCTACTAAGCGGTCCATCTCTCAGCGAGACTAAGGGTAACCGTAACATTTGGCGGCAGCGGCGGGATTTTCCTGGATTTCCTAGGAGAGGTACAGAACGGATGGAGAGCGCTTACGAAAAATTGAAGCGTACAACCCTAAAGGATTTACTTGAAAGCAGAGGGGGGTACACCAGCAACCGGCCGAGGAGAGAGCTGATCGCAGAATTGACCGAACTGGATCAGAGCTTCACAATGGCGGAAACACCGACCACGATTAGTGACGAAAAAACCAGGATTGTTCGGGAAAGGCTCTCATTATACGGGCCAAACCCCTCCATGGAATTGGTACAGCAGTTGATGGCGGAGGCGGACGAGGATATACGAGAGACTCGAGCCCACGAACTCAACCTAGCGAACGCACACCGCAATGCTGAAGCCCTGCAGGTAATCATCCCTGTCGAAAATGCTGGGAGGCCCAAGATACCCTATGCGGCATTTCGACCCTTCCTAGAGAGCGAGACAGGGATTGATGAATATTTGGCGGACTTCGAAAGGCAATGTGCCCTGCACCAGATTCCCAACAGAGAGTGGCCCACGATATTGTCTGGGAAACTATCCGGGCGAGCCCTGGAAGCCTTTCATACTCTGGGTGCTGAGGAAGTGACACAGTATGAGCTAGTTAAGGAGACACTGTTGTGACGGTACGCTGTAACTCCGGACACGTATCGCCGACAGTTTCGGGGCACGGAAAAGAAGCCTAACGATACCCATATGGAATGGGCACACCGAATGTGGAGAGCGGCAAATCACTGGCTGAGCGGAAGTAAAGCGGTGACTGGGGAGGAAATTTTACAATTGTTTCTCTTAGAACATTTTTATAATGGCATGGAACAGCAAGGGAAGGAATGGCTGCGAGACAGGCGGCCTTCTACCTTAGAAGAAGCAGCCAAATTGGCCGATGAACATTATGACTCCCGTCTTCACGAACCCATGAACTACCGAGCTCCAGCACGGGTCGAACCCAGAGAGGTTTACCGTGCACCCCCTCGTGCTGAATTCCGAGCCCCGGTGCCCACAAGGCCCGTCAGACACTCAGGACCACCCAATAACAGCTCTGAGCGTCCCAGACCGACTTGCCACCGATGCAAGCAACCAGGGCATTTCATGGCTAGCTGCCCCCTTAATACGCACCAGACACCCAGGAATTACAATTACCCCTCTGGGTCCTATCGTCCGGCCCGGGCCCTCTGTGTTAACCAAGAGGCCCCTATGGAGGGATATGTGGGGCCGCTTCACGAGGCAGACCCTGTATATGCTGCCTCAGATAACCGCCAGCACCATCGGCAGAGGGTATGGCTCGAGGGGCGATCTACCAAGGGATTGCGAGACACAGGGGCTACTATCACGCTGGTACAGAGTCATTTGGTGCCAGAGCACAAGCGATCCGGACAGACTGTGGCCGTTAGAGTGGCGGGGGGGGATGTGTACAAAATTCCAACAGCTAAAGTGCATCTTGATTGGGGAGCGGGAAAGGGGGCTGTGAACGTGGGCCTAATGGATAATTTACCTGCCGAAGTACTACTGGGCAACGATTTGGGCCCCATGACTTCTGCCTATGCTCCAGTATGCAACAACGAGGCGGACCCAGTGACTACACGGGCCCAAGCCCGGACGGAGCGAGAGCTCTCACCAGTGCGGGAGACACAGGTAAGACCTACCCCGACCTTGCCTGACAGGTTAGGCCCCATACCCTGGGACACCCCAGATGCTTTCGAGGCAGAGTCTAAGACTGACCCGACCTTACAAAAGTACCGGGAACGAGCAGAGACCGGAGGGGGCGGGGCAGATAACGAAACATTCTTATGGGAAAAAGGGAAACTATACCGCTGGACAGAGAAAAGGGGACAGCGTAGGCGACAGCTGGTAGTGCCCCACAAATACCGTCAAGAAATCCTCAAAATAGGCCACGACATCCCCTTAGCAGGCCACCTAGCCGTTACCCGTACCCTACACCGCATTACTCACACGTTCTCTTGGCCAGGGGTGCACGCTGACGTTAGAACTTACTGTAACACCTGCGATGTGTGTCAACGAGTAGGAAGGCGAGGCGATCACCCTAAAGCCCAGCTAGTAAATATGCCCATTGTAGAGGAACCCTTCAGCCGGGTTGCTATTGACCTAGTGGGACCACTGGCTACCCCTAGTCCCTCCGGTAAGCGATACATTCTTACCGTAGTGGACTTTGCTACCAGGTACCCAGAGGCTGTCGCCCTATCCAACATACAAGCGGATACGGTAGCGAATGCACTAGTACAGGTGTTCTCCCGGGTAGGATTTCCAAAAGAAATCCTATCCGACCGAGGCACCCAATTTACGGCTGAATTGACCCAACAACTCTGGCAGGTTTGCAAAATTAAGTCCCTCCTGAGCTCCCCATACCACCCCCAGACGAACGGGCTGTGTGAGAGGTTCAATGGGACCCTCAAGCAAATGCTCAAGACGTTCACTCAGGAATACCGAGACTGGGAACGCTTCCTGCCGCACCTCCTATTTGCTTATCGGGAGGTGCCCCAGGAAACGACAGGGTTCTCTCCCTTCGAGTTGCTCTACGGAAGAAAGGTACGGGGACCCCTAAACCTGATCCGGGAGCACTGGGAGGGAGAGATGGAGGCTGACTGTGTCCCCATTGTGCCATACGTGCTGGAACTCAGGGACCGAATGGAGCAATTAGCCAAATCCGTGCGGGCTAATCTCCAGTTGGCCCAGAGAAGACAGAAAGTATGGTACGATCGGGGGGCCCGAAAGAGAATCTTCACCATAGGACAAAAGGTGTTAGTACTTAAGCCGGTGAAGACAGACAAATTGCAGGCATCCTGGCAGGGTCCCTACCAGATCGTAGAGAAAAGGGGAGACACCACTTATGTGATAGCTAGCTTCCACGACAACAATCTTAGAAAGACATTCCATGTAAACATGCTCAAGGAATATTTTGAGCGACCAGAGAACGTGACGGCCGTATGTTGTTCCCCTCAGGAAGACCCCGACAGTTTACCCATTCCAGACCTATTAGAAAAAAGCCTCCCCACAGGTATAGTGGCGCAGGTTCAGATAGGGGACCGACTTAGCCCCACTGAAAGGGAGCAGCTCAACCAACTCCTCCAGTCTAAACACCTCACTTTCTCCCCGAAGCCAGGGTACTGTCATGTTCTGTCTCAGGATATCATGTGAGAGCCTCATTGTCTGGAACAGTTGCTTTAAAGGAAGATTAGTAGAAGCCATACTGATTGAAAATGAAAACAAATTTATTTAAACAGAATACTTTGTTTAAGCAAATACTTGCAGAATATTTAAATATGCTACTCAGGTATGTTAAGACCACATACAGCAGGAGTGAAAATAAACAAACAAAGTAAGCAGAGATGCAGATTCAAAAAGGAAAGTCTTTCTCCTACTAATTGCTGAGTGCAGGATTTGCACAAGGCAGGATACAAACTTGCAAACTGGTAACAGGTTTAAAGGTAAAGTCTCTCTCCTTGTAATTGCTGAGTGCAGGAATTGCACAATGCAGGAAACAACTTGCAAACTGGTAACAGGTTTAAAGGTAAAGTCTCTCTCCTTGTAATTGCTGAGTGCAGGAATTGCACAATGCAGGAAACAACTTGCAAACTGGTAACAGGTTTAAAGGTAAAGTCTCTCTCCTTGTAATTGCTGAGTGCAGGAATTGCACAATGCAGGAAACAACTTGCAAACTGGTAACAGGTTTAAAGGTAAAGTCTCTCTCCTTGTAATTGCTGAAGGCAGGAAACAAACTTGCAAACTGGTAACAGGTTTAAAGGTAAAGGCTTTGCCCTGGTAATACCTTGTAAACAGGTGCAAAGGAAATCTTTCTCCTGGCAATGGCCAAGTGCAGGAATTGCATAAAGCAGGAAACAAACTTGAAGATTGGTAACAGGTTTAAAGGTAAAGGCTTTCTCCTGGTAATACCTTGTAAACAGGTGCAAAGGAAATCTTTCTCCAAAGAAGTACAGGAAACAGGTTCTGACTTGACAAAACAGATCCAATGTGAAGACAAAAATGCAGACTAAAAGCCATCCTTAAATAGGGAGGTTTTGCACAGGGTTGGTTCTGATTAATTCCAGAATTGAGAACACCTGTGTGTTGCACAGGTGTAATAACAAGTAAGGCAAATAGTTATTTATCAGATCTTTTAAGATCCATGCTATTGCTAGAACTGGCTGTGGCTCAACATGTAAGCAAACAGAAATAGCAACCACAGAGTCACAGGTTCAAATCCCCACACAGCCCTTCTTAGCAGAATGCCTCCCAGACCTTTTCTTTTTCTTTTTCGTCTGGAGGCTTGGTTCATGACAGGTACACTACTTTAACCACCCACCAGGTAGATACTCCGGGACAAGCTCCCTTGCGCCAGGCTCCGTACCGAATCCCCGAAGCAGTTAGGACAGGAATGAAGAAGGAGATCGATGAGATGCTCCAGCTCAGGGTAATTGAGCCCTCCGATAGTCCCTGGGCCTCCCCAGTTGTCTTGGTGCCCAAGAAAGATGGGACCACCCGGTTCTGCGTAGACTATCGGAGGCTCAATGAAAATACCGTGACGGACGCTTACCCTATGCCCAGGGTAGACGAGCTACTCGATCGTATAGCCAGGGGAAATTACCTGACCACTATTGACCTCTGCAAAGGTTACTGGCAGATTCCCCTGGCCCCGGAGGCTATCCCCAAGTCGGCATTCGTCACCCCATTCGCCTTATATCAGTTTAGGGTAATGCCGTTTGGGATGAAGAATGCCCTAGCTACATTCCAGCGCTTGGTGGATAGGCTCCTGGATGGCTTCCAGAGTTTTGCTTGCGCCTACCTGGATGACATAGCGATCCACAGTGAGTCCTGGGAGGACCACTTAGCTCATGTGGGAATGGTTCTGGATCAGATCCGGGCTGCTGGCCTGACTCTGAAGCCAGAAAAATGCCACTTTGGGATGGCCGAGGTACAGTACCTGGGTCACCGGGTGGGGTGTGGAAAGCAGCGACCAGAGCCGGCCAAAATAGAAGCTGTCGCCAATTGGCCCACCCCCATCACTAAGACTCAGGTCCTAGCCTTCCTGGGCACGGCAGGGTACTATAGACGGTTCGTACCAGACTACAGCACACTTGCCAAACCCCTGACTGACTTGACCAAAAAGAACTTACCTCGACAGGTCCTGTGGTCTCCCCACTGTGAAACGGCTTTCCAGGCTCTCAAAAATGCTCTAATTAACGCTCCTGTCTTGGCGGCCCCAGCCCTTAACAAACATTTTATCGTCCATACAGATGCTTCCATGTTCGGGCTGGGAGCCGTCCTCAGCCAAGTAGGCGAAGATGGAGGGGAGCATCCAGTTGCCTACATCAGCCGGAAGCTCCTGCCCCGCGAAGTCAGCTATGCAGCGGTCGAAAAGGAGTGTTTGGCTTTGGTGTGGGCATTAAAGAAATTGACTCCCTATTTATATGGTCAGGAGTTCACTCTGGTCACCGACCATAACCCGTTGGTGTGGCTGAACCGGGTCTCTGGAGATAACGGCAGGCTATTACGTTGGAGCTTATCGTTGCAACCCTTCAATTTCACCATTACTTACAGACCTGGGAAACAGAATGGCAACGCCGACGGGTTGTCCAGACAAACCGACCTCAGCCCCGCATAACCAGCGGTCTGGACAGCCTTAGTCTGCCCCGAAAAGGGGTCAGACCGTGTCTGCCAGAGTGTTCCACAGAAAGGGAGCACTGTTACAGAAGCATTAGTTATTTTGTTGTGAAGAGCTTATTTCCCAGCAGCAATGCCTGAACCAGCAAGCCAGCGCCTAAGAAGGGCTCCAAGAAAACCGTAACAAGTATCATTTCATAAAGAGTTAACTCTTTTTTTTCAGCTTTTAGAAACTATTGTCTAATTACACGTTTGCTGGCCTCAGCTCTAAGTTTAGTGATAACAAATCCCATTGTCTAATCACCTCTGGAGCCAGACTGCTAATTGATAAGATGAACTTGTAAACTTGTTATCTTAAGTACTGTAATCCTATTGTGGCCTGTCAAAGGACAGTGCTCTCTATCTAAATGTGTGATGGGGGATTTTGTGCTTCCCCCCCTCTCCCCCTGGGAGTGCCCTGTGTGCATGTAACCTTAATAAAAAGCAGGCTGGGCATCCCAGTCCTGAGTTCTTGTTTGACCCTCAATCGCAGCGTTGACTCGTTTTTGTGGGCAGAAGGGTATCCTAGCTGTACTGCAGCTAAGGGAGATTATTCTATATTTGCGAGACTCATATAGCATACTATGGAAAGCAGCTTCTCCCCTCTTTAGCAATAGGGATCCAGGCTACTAAGCAGTCCATCTCTCAGCGAGACTAAGGGTAACCGTAACAGTAAACAACAGTTTGGAACAGCATTATTATTGAAATTTCAATGGGACAATTAAGAAATATTGTCAGATCGCAAATCACTTATATATATAATACTACAGATGACAGCCGGAAGTGCTTCAGTATTAGTGCCATTTGAAAGGGACGCATACAATATTTACAGCTCGGCAATCACTTATATATACAATACTACAGATGACAGCCGGAAGTTATTCAGTATTAGTGCGATTTGAAAGGGACGCATACAATATTGACAGCTCGGCAATCACTTAGATATACAATACTACAGATGACAGCCGGAAGTTATTCAGCATTAGTGCGATTTGAAACGGACGCATACAATATTGACAGCTCTGCAATCACTTATATATACAATACTACAGATGACAGCCGGAAGTTCAGATTTTTTATGGCGATTTGAAAGGGACGCATACAATATTGACAGCTCGGAAATCACTTATATACACAATACTACAGATGGCAGACGGGAAGTTCGGAATTATTATTGCGATTTTAAAGGGACGCATACAATATTGACAGCTCGGCAATCACTTATATATATAATACTACAGATGGCAGACGGGAATTTCGGAATTATTATTGCGATTTTAAAGGGACGCATACAATATTGACAGCTCGGCAATCACTTATATATACAATACTACAGATGGCAGACGGGAAGTTCGTAATTATTATTGCGATTTTAAAGGGACGCATACAATATTGACAGCTCGGCAATCACTTATATATATAATACTACAGATGGCAGACGGGAATTTCGGAATTATTATTGCGATTTTAAAGGGACGCATACAATATTGACAGCTCGGCAATCACTTATATATACAATACTACAGATGGCAGACGGGAAGTTCGGAATTCTTATTGCGATTTTAAAGGGACGCATACAATATTGACAGCTCGGCAATCACTTATATATACAATACTACAGATGGCAGATGTTACTTTATCGTTTACAAACAATATTGCAGCAACATTGATCGATCACATTCGATGCACATTATACACAACTATGCACTTTCATTCATGTTAGCCTGGACGTGTGCTTGTTACTATAAGATCGCGTTTAAGAAATATTTATTACGCATATGATCAAACATTACAAACATGCACTGTATGTGTGATATTTGACACTTTCACATTGAGATTCATTGGGTGAAAACAACATTTCCTCCCAAAAAAAAAAAAAAAACAATGTGAAAGCATTCGCGCCGCTCACATACAAACAGGTGAATACAATCAGCAATCATTACAAACTCACTACCATTGAACTAATTGTACTATAAATCCCACAAACAACATGGCCAATGCATCACTTGTGATCCACATCAGATAAAGTGCTTACCTTGTTACGCTGTTTTGAAAGATGGATGACGATGACATGGTAGACGCTGCTGGTGCTGCTATTGGCAAACTAGCTGTTGGTCGAATCAGGCAGCCTCGGCGGCTCAGACCGAGACGAAGGGGTCGTCTGGTTCGAGGTCCTCGTGTCTACAGGGTGAGACCCACCTTGGAAAACATGAGTGACTTTGAGGTTTTTGATAAGTATCGGCTCGATCGTGAACAGCTCATTGGCCTTTACGAGCTTCTTAAACCTCATTTGGAGCCACGTATACAAATAAGGACTGCTGTTCCCGGCATGAGTAAGATGCTAAGTTGTCTTTACGTCCTGGCCTCCGGGAGTTTTCAATCCGGACAACTGTACATGCATGGCCTGGCTCAAGGTACATTCTCTGTGGTGTTTGATAACTTTCTGGACGCCATGGTACGTATCAGTAATCAATACATAGGATTCCCACAGAATGATGGTAATTGGAGGCGCCTGAAGCGGGAATTCTTTGATATTGCTCAATTGCCCAATGTCTTGGGAGCCATAGATTGTACCCACATTGCGCTGCGTGCTCCAATTGATGACTTGCCCTTCAGAAATCGCAAACTTTTTCATAGCCTCAACGTGCAGTATGTTTGTGACGCACGGATGAGGATTATGCATGTGTGTGCGAATTTTGCAGGTGCTTGTCATGATGCCCGCATCCTCTCTCTGTCGTCTCTGTGGAGACAGTTTGAGGAAAGACAAATGCCCCCTGGTTATCTCGTTGGTGAGTATTTGTGCACAACATGGTTAATTAGTTTGACAATTGCCACTATAGTTTTAAAATGTTAGCGTCATGTTCAGCTATAGGATGCAATTTAACCATTTGTTATTTACCGACGCTGTCTACTTTTATTTAAATGCAGATATGTAGCATGTCATACCTTAAATGCTCAGAGAATGCAATGTAACCATGTATTTAGCATTTTACACAAGGTTTTTTTTTGAGAAATACGCATATGTAGCATGTCTTAGCTGAAATGGGAAGATATTAGCTCATGCAATTTAACCATGTCATTGTCTCTTTCCGCTAATGTGTACTTTTAGTTCAATGCAGATATGTAGCATGTCTTACCTTAAATGCTCAGATAGAGAATGCAATGTAACCATGTATTTAGCATTTTACACAAGGTTTTTTTTTGGAGAAATACGCATATGTAGCATGTCTTAGCTGAAATTGGAAGTTATTAGCTCATGCAATTTAACCATGTCATTGTCTCTTTCCGCTAATGTGTACTTTTAGTTCAATGCAGATATGTAGCATGTCTTACCTTATATGCTCAGATAGAGAATGCAATGTAACCATGTAGTTAGCATTTTACACAAGGTTTGGTTTAGGAGAAATACGCATATGTAGCATGTCTTAGCTGAAATGGAAAGATACAGAATAATATAGAACTTTATTTTTGGATTTTTCTTAACAAATTTTTAATATGGATTATCGTGTACACAAATTTATTTATAAAACAATATACTATTTTAAGGATTCTGTTTGAATTATGTTCTGTTCATAATTTATAGGTGATTCTGGGTACATGAGCCAGCCTTGGCTCATTACCCCCTTGCGTAGCCCGACTGATGTGTCTGAGGAGCGCTACAATAGGGCTCATAAGAGAACCAGGGCGGTGGTTGAAAGGATGTTCGGGCTCCTGAAGATGAGATTCAGGTGCCTGGACCGTTCTGGAGGAGCACTCCAGTACAACCCAAAGAAGGTGGCTAAGATTGTTGTAGCCTGTAGTGTCCTGCATAATATTGCACAGCAGGCTGGGATGCTGCAGGCCGTCACGGTGGACAGAGACCTCCTCAGAGATGAGGAGGATGATCCTGTTCTAGAGGGGGAATTCCAGGACGAGGGACTTGATGTCAGAGCAGACGTCATCAACCGCCACTTTAGACGGTAAAGAATATAAGTTAGACTGTAGTATTTTCAATAGATGTGAACTCTAGGGAAATGACAAGTAGAGCATTGTGCAAACATGTTAGGATTGTTCATCAAATGCTAAAAATGTGTTTCATTTATTAATATAGGTGATGCTCTGGCCATTGGGTCCTGTAGCGAGTCTTTGCCACCTGGTTTTTAAAGAGGACATCAGCTGGTAAGTATAAATGTCTGGACTGTTGCTGGCATGAATTGTACACAAATACATCATATGGCATACATTTTCAAAAATAGTATTTAGTTTACACATTACTTAAAATGTACATACTCAGAAAGGGATCCTCTAGAATGACTATGGTTCAATGTCACACATTAGAGGTTTGTTCTGCTCAATATGACTCATCTTCACACTTGATAGAAAATAACACAAGTTGCTACACACGCTTAGTAAGCTAGTGACAGAAATGTATTATGAAATGGGGGGTGGGAGAGGGGTACAGAACTGATTCACACACTTGTATGAATTTTATTTAAAATATTTCTTCCATTAGGGAGATGACTTAATCTAAAGACTGAAAGGGAACAATTAGAAGCCTGACAGTGAAGATTGCCCAGATTGACAGTGGGAAAAAGCCAAGATTGAAATTGAAGTATACCAATGGGATCATGTCTGGCATTATCTTTCAATTCTGCTGACCTTGAAAACCATACAAAGACATGTTCACATGGTAAGTGCAAACTATTTGATAGAATAAGGCTGTGTAGACATCCTATTGGAGACACTTAGATGATTTTCTAATTTTTAGATGGTATTTCCCAGTCCTCTATTTAATGAACTGATGAATAAGACACCTATTGAAGATTAACTGTTTACCCCTAAATTGACTTTTAAAGACCATGCATTGTCCAGGTTGGTGTACCAATGCATGCTAGTGAAGACTGTTGAATATTAGTAGCTTACATACATTAGTCATATTTAGTTCTTTAGTAGATATTTAGGGATCACAATCAGACACTTAGATGATTTTACTTTTTTAGATGGTATTTCCCAGTCCTCTATTTAATGAACTGATGAATAAGACACCTATTGAAGATCAACTGTTTACCCCTGAATTGACTTTCAAAGACCATGCATTGTCCAGGTTGGTGTACCAATGCATGCTAGTGAAGACTGTTGAATATTAGTAGCTTACATACATTAGTCATATTTAGTTCTTTAGTAGATATTTAGGGATCACAATCAGACACTTAGATGATTTTACTTTTTTAGATGGTATTTCACAGTCCTCTATTTAATGAAATGATGAATAAGACACCTATTGAAGATCAACTGTTTACCCCTGAATTGACTTTCAAAGACCATGCATTATCCAGGTTGGTGCATGCTAGTTAAGAATCACATGAAGAATGTTGATTATTGTTAGCTTACATACATTAGTCATACTTATTTCATCATTAGATATTTAGGGATCACAATCCGAAAAAGGAATACATATTATAGTTGATATAGAGGTATTTGAATGGACATGAAATATTACATTTATGTTCAGCATACATATATTGTTGAAATGTGATATACATTATTATGTATAATTAGAAATTTGGATATTTAAATAGAATTTTGATTCAACAATATAATGGTGTATGTTTTGTATTTTTTTAAATCAATTTAATAAATATCTTTCAAAAATGTTGAACAAAGTTAGAGCATAGACACAAGATGATTGTAAATGTATTTTATGAATATTTGACGTGTGTATTAACTTTGTTCCATTTTTTTATTTGTCATTTCAGATTGGCATCTGATGACTTCCAGGAATATTTTTATTTTTTCAATAAACTTTTTTTTTTTTTTAATTTTTACATGTTAATAATAAACATTTTATTATTAAATACATTCTTTTGAACAGATTATACTAAATATCAATATAATCTGTCAATAAAAAAAAGTTTGACTCCCATGACTGGTAGTTGGCTATTTGACAAGCACATGCATAAGATCAAATAATGCATTAATATTAGAAAATCAACTGATTCCGAGAATATTACATTAAACTATCTTTTATAACATTAATTGGGGAGTGAGATCCTTCGATGCTTTTCTTTTGAAAATGTAGATATTAAATTAATTTTGGATATGTATTCAAAAAAATTTTATTTTAACTTTTAAGAAGGGGAAGTGGTTCAATTACATTAAAGTGACAGTGTTGTTGAATGTAAAATTAATTTTATAAGATCTTGTATCTTCCTTAGGTATCTCTAAACATTTTTAAAAAAAAATATTTTAAACTTTACTTGTATGAATGGTAGGTCATTTAACTTGATATTTTTCACAAGCTAGTTATTGGATGCCAGGTTAATCTATGTAATTTTCTAGTGGAGTCATTTAACTATAGTTAGTAATATTATGTATTTTAAAAAATCTTACCTCTTGGGTTAGACATCAAATATCTATATAGAATTTTAAGTCCCCTTTAGTTTATTTTGTCAATGTTAAATCAACATTCCAAATGTTTGGGTCCTTAAAGGGACATTCACAAAGTATATTGTGTATAGATTGTTAAAAAATATCATACAAGAATTTAAACATATTTATAAAGTAATATAGAATTACATTCAGTCTTTAAATATACTTTTCAAAAAATACATCAATGCACATATCTTAGTCAATTACATAAGGCATCTATATGCAACCAACAATCAGCATCAAAATAGCCTATGTAGAGATGTATTTAATCCAAGAATATATATAATTACAATATAATGATTGAATAACAAAACATATTAAGTTGGTCAAATATTAGAATATTATACAAAATGCATACATAACATATAGCTTAATGTCCCTCTAAGCTGAAGGCTCAAAAATACCTCCTTTAATAAATATATTTCAGTCAGTGTGTAAAACAATCTAGAAGTTAATCTAAATTTGCTTTACTCATATGTTAGACTAATTTAGCAAAAGGAAGGTGCCTAGGTTTCTGATATTTTAAGCATTATTGTGAAATGTTTCTTTAAAGGGACATGAACTAAAAATATACTTAAAGGTAGACAGTTAAAAAATTAATGATTTATACATTCTGAATGAGTATTCTATTTTAAGCAACTTTAAAAATTGTCTTGTATTATGAATGCTCCTTGTGATGTTGCTATCATTACTTTAAAATAAAGGCATTAAAAAGATAATTTATTTGCTTCAGTACTCTGGACAGAACTTGCTTGTTTTGTTTGGAATAATTGATCCAACAATCGTCAAGGACAACCCAGGTTTTTTGGAAACAATTGTCCGTAATATAAAATATCATTATTGATTTGCAAAGAAAGATAACAAGATAACTGTTAACATTTGATAATCGGATTAAATTATAAAGTTGATTAACATTTCATGCTCAATCTGAATCACCAATGCTAAATTTTTTTGGACAGTGTCCCTTTAAGAGCTTAAATAGTGTATTTACTTATCTTCCTATCTTGACATACTTTGCTGGAAAAGCATATCGAGATAGGCTCAGTAGATGAAGATTGGTGGATGCACAGAGATGCCTTATGTGATTGGCTCAACCATGTGCATTGAAATTTCTTCTGTTGAGGATATATAAATACTAAGAGAAATTGATTTACATTTTAAAGTCTAAACAATCTTCTATCTCTACAGATCATTTGATACAATTGTTTGTTTGTAATGTCTATTTAAAACTAAAGACGCCATTGCACAATAACATATATGAGCACTTCAGAGAAATACAAGCTCGAGGTTTATTTGCTAATAACAAACAAACATGTAGTTTAACATTTATAAACAGATTATCAAAGTTACTGACATTCTAACCTGAATTTGAACATTAAGAAATATTGCGTGGTAAACGCATCTTGAAACACCAGATTAGCATCTTTAAACATTAGTCTAATGTCACGCAATAGCACACAATCAATGTGCATTATAAAGACATTTAATAGAGCAATGTCAATAATTCTCAATAAGTCAACAAATTTATTTTAAGAACAATAAAGACATACAATATTAAATGTGTATTTGTATTAAAGAAACAGACCGTTATTAAACCGAGAAATGTCTACAACATTTAATAATGTGACAGTATTAGATTTTAAAGAGGATTTAATCATTAATATTTAACGGATCACGGATATTAAATCTGCATCACACATATCCGCATGACAGGCCCATGAGTTACAAATAAGTCTACATGAAAAATGAAGTAACAGCACCACCAAGCGGTATGTGTAAGGAAGTTACTAAGATATGAAACATTAAGGAACGGCCAATCCGAGTTCATCACACAAACACAACTTGAGTCAGGATGGTCTCACAGACATTATAACAATATTTAAAACTTTTATCCAATCATATGTACAGATAACTTGTCCCATGGTGCATCTCATGTTTACCTCACCATATAAAAGTCCATTACACGTTGCCATCTTTGTCAGTTCTCTAATGCCTGCAGGCAGTATATATTATATCCCTACATATATTCTACAACCCAGCAGGCATGTCAGTTCCCAGGTTCACCAAGGAGGAGAGCGCTGCACTGGTCCACGCCGTCAAGGACTTTTATCCCCAGCTGTTTGGGAACAAGAGGAGTTTGACAGATGCGCACGTTAAGAAGGCCCTCTGGGAGTCTATCACCAATGCGGTTAGATTGGTGTGTGACGTCCAGAGGACCCAGGATCAGATCATGAGGAGATTCGGAGATATGAGGTTGCGTTTATCCAAAAAAGTCAACCTCATAAGGGACTGGGTACAAGCCCGTAAAAGAGGTGGCAAAAGAGAGGCCCCGCGGAAACTATACCTACTCCCTTATGAGGTGACTTTATGCGAGCTCCTCAATCTCCGGGTCCCCAAAAGATTTCGATCCTCGCCATCCTTGGCCTCCTCTTCTCCCTCCCAGCTGAGGGATCTGAAAGTCCTGACGCGGGGGCCAGGGCAGATGCTTCTCCGTCCGGTGGCCTGGGAGGAGATAGAGAATCTGAACAAGGTAATTATCCAACTTCATATAATATCTTAATATTTGTTATTTTTATCCAAATATGTGTATATAGTCAGATACTAAACCTATACAGATCTCACAACATACACTACATATGATGTTTAGATATCTGATTTTAGATTAGTGACACATGAAATAGGAATGATGTTTCTTGCGCTCTGCAGAATATGCGTCACAGAGCGGAAATGTAATTTCTCATCCACGTTAACATGGCTTTGCTGTAAGTGGCATTGCTTTATACATGTTGGTCAAATGACGGATGCGTAATTCCGCTTGGAATCATTGCGCAATGATCGCGAAAATTGAATTTCTCATCCACGTTAACATGGCTTTGCTGTAAGTGGCATTGCTTTATACATGTTGCTCAAATGACGGATGCGTAATTCCGCTTGGAATCATTGCGCAATGATCGCGAAAATGGAATTTCTCATCCACGTTAACATGGCTTTGCTGTAAGTGGCATTGCTTTACACATGTTGGTCAAAATTAAATGTGAATTATTATATTAGTGAAGAATACAGTATTCTTATTTTCAATATTATAGCTAAGAAAAAACGAAGAATACAAATAAATTATAACATATGGCCATCAATTGATGATTATGAAATAACAACAAAAAAATATTAAAGATACAGTAAACAACACAACTGATTGAAAATAAGAGTCCAGGATATATTTTTCATGAATTTAATTGAGGAAACAATTAACTCATGGGACTACCAAAGGATTAATATTTTTAAATTGATTTGTTAATAATGTAAAGTTTTTAAACATGGCATGATTTGTATTAATGATATGCAATCCTCATTTAATATATTACAGATATGGATGTTGCTGCTGGATCCTCAAGCCAGGGCTTGTCACAGTATGGTATGTCTCATTTTAATTGACATTTGTCTTAGAAACATGGACAGAACATTACATACTAAATCCACATTGTTCAATAGATGTAAATTTAAATAATTCTTCGGATATACTTAAATAACATATTAGATTTGAATTGCGTGCTCAATACCATTCATTACATCAACATATGGAGTAGAGAATTCATTAACAACAACATTGTCAAATCAAATTTAATTTTATATTAAAGGGATACTGAGCTACAATTATTAATGTTGTCATTCAGATAGAGTATGCAATATTAATAAACATTAAAATATAATACTATCATCATATGTGACATATTCTATTGCTAAATGTATTTTAAAATCAAGAATGTACGTTTATCTGCATCTCAATTTTGGTTGACCAACCTGGGTTTTTATTGATGATTGGTGGATACCTTCAATAAACAATATTTATTGAATCCAATATTGCTTATCTGCCTTTAAGATTAAAATTTAGCAACATTCTAATTATAATAGGAGTCAATGTTAAATCATTTTGAACAGTTTGAACATAGAAATCAATGATTTAAATTAATCATGTCAGTGTCCCTTTAAGACAAAATAGATTCATTCATCTTTACATTATTTGGATTAAACAATATTGATATATAATTCACATATTCACTGTTGGAGTTACTTTATAGATATACGCATACTCTAACAGCACCATGATTACATATTTGTAATAATCAATTTTGTTTTGTATTGTGATAAATATGTGTTGTGTCCTAAACAAGATTACTGTACATTGCACAAATGGCTCGATGTGCCACATGTGTTTGTTTAGATTTGTCAACAGATGCTCTTCAAAATGTGGTTTGTGTGTATTCTTTTAAGAACATTGATCAATGGGTATATTTAGATATGCAATAGCATCGTATGAGATGATTTTGATGTCTAATATAGTCTGAAATTAAACATATGTTCAATACAGAATTTTTAACAGAATCCCCTTGATTCAATCAAGCATTTTCTGGTGTAATGACTGCTCTATTCTTCACATTTTCAAGTTGATTAATGGTAAAATTCGAGACAGATGTGATTTAGTGATATCCCAAATGTGTTTCCTAATATATATCTATATCATTCATAGAGAGAGTTGGTGTGGTGAGCCCACAGGAATCCAGCAGTGACATAGAGCCGCCTTTGCGGTCTCCTGGTAAGTCCATTGACTCATTTATATGTAATTGAAGGTGTATTGGTAATCAATATTATGAGCATGATTCTGATGAAGCATAACATTTGAAACAAACATATCATTTTCTCTTCTGATTATATATTAATTTTCTTTTAATATTTAACGATTAATAATTTAAACTTTATTAGTCTACACATTTGTTATTCAGAAGATGTATAACATATGTTTGTTTCCATGTTCTTTTTTGACAACAGTCATCAAGTGATACACACATGAGAAATCTTAAATGTTCTATGTACTATGCTTTTATGATTTTTACATTAATCCAAACAATACATCGAAAATATGAATCATTGAGAATAACAAATATAATGTAATTTGTATGCTCCATCAAAATGATGTAAATCATAACTTTGGGTGTGTATATCGTTAATGCAACATTGATGTGTGTCTTTGAACAACAGTAACATATGTTATAATATCTGTTGTTAACGTGTACACAACATGTTATGTTTTACAGAGATTGATTTAACATATGTGACGGAGGAGGAAGAGGCTGCCTTGGAGTCTAATGGTATGTGAAATATATCTATCATGTTTCCAACATGTTTGTTTATTTGAAATAATTTCATTGAAGACATTCAAAGTCTACAGCTTTTGCACTTTAAAAAGGAATATTATTTGTCTGTTCAAATACACTACTGCCCCCTTTCTATATCAGGCAGCATGAAAAATTTTGAATATAAAATATTTAAAAATCATGCCATCATTATGTCACATGCATATTCCAGGCCAAAACACAATAATAATGTTATAATTGTACAGACAGTCATTGATATTCATCTGAGTGCCTATATACATACCATATCCTCATTTCAGAATTTTTAAAAAATTCAAACACACTTCAAAGTATATTGAAAACATAATCAATTTGAAATGCGTTGATTTGATGTCAGGATGTATGAGATGTTAATATATTTTTTTTAAATTTTCAGATGGATCCACCACTTCTGGTCATCTGGTTTCCGCCCCTGCCCAGTCCCCTGCACAGTCACAGACCCCTCCCCATGCACAGACCCCTGACCATGCCCAGACCCTTGCACAGACCCAGACCCCTGACCATGCCCAGACCCCTGCACAGACCCAGACCCCTGCCCATGACCAGACTCCTGCCCATGCCCAGACCCCTGCCGGCCCTTCCCATTTATCATTTCCTGTCCCTCCCAAAAAACGCCCCTACACCCCCCTTCGCCGCTCTCCCCGTATTATGGCCCGTACAGCTGCCCAGACCCAAACTCCCCACTCCCCAGCTGTACGGCCTACCCTGGAGCGGCAGCTCACCCCTCCCCAAGCCAATCCCATTCCTCCCCCCTGTCTCAACCTTCATTGTCCTGGGTGTCGGATTGTCCTTCCCAGGCACAGCTGTAAGTATCATTCAAAATACACGTTATAAGATACTTAAAGGTACAGTGAAGGTAAATATTTTCAATTGTGATTCAAATCCAGCATGCAATGTTAATCAAATTTATAATTTAATACTCTTATGAATTATTCTTCATTCTCTTGATATCTTTATTGAAACAAAGAAATGCCTATAATCAGTTTAAACAATAAAAAAATTCTGGCCATCATTTCTTTATTGTTGGATGAATGTATCCATCAACCAGCAGGGACAAACAAAGTTGATAAACAAATATTGGCTTCCCTAAAAAGCAACATTCTTGCATTCAAAATTTAGCTATAGAATTCAAACATTTAATTAATATGTGTAAGTTTTAAAGATTTGTAATGTCATGCTCTATCTGAATCAGTCCATTAAATATTTAGGTTCAGTGTCCCTTTAATTGGATATCACTACATATACCAATCACCACTACTTGGATCCAACAATTAATGTACAAATGTTGATACATTATCTCTTGTCTAACCCAGTGGGAATGTAATTTCTTCAGGTTGCTATGTTTACACAGCTTGTCCTCAATGCCAAAACGTTTAAGGATAGGTGTGCCTACCACAGTATAATTGAAATATTTAAATTGCTAATTTAAGTACAATGTAAATCCTTTAACAAGATTTGATACACTCAAGCTGTATAAGTGGATCATCTAAAACCAATTAAAGGGGACAACATGTTTGATTAAAATGTCCCTTTAATGATTTCTGTCTGTCTGAATAACCTAATTCATGTGTAAAGAATAAATGTAAACTAATTGATGTAAAGAATTATTTGTCTTTATGATGACAATGTATGTTTTATAATTTTTTCGTCTGTTGTGTAATTATCCTTAATATTTAATTTATTCTTTATTTTAGGCTGTGACTCAGCATGGCTCATGCTAGAAGGTATAGCAAGAGTAGAGCAGGCCGTGTTGAGGAACGCAGCTGTCCTGAGAGGGATGAACGACACCATGCAGGCCCAGCTCCGGGTTCAGGACTTGACTCTGCGTGCAATTATGAGATTAAGTTCAAGGCCTGAATCTGGAGCTGGACATGCACAGGACGATGAAGAGGATGACCAGTAAGTGGAGGATCTGGAGATGCTCCATGGTGGCAGATAAGAATCCTCCGTCCACATGTTGATTTTTTTGTTTTATTGTTGCCATTTGGCCTTTTTAAAAGTTTATTGTTTATTGCACTCTTTTACCTTGTCATATGTCTCCAATGGGGCTATGCTGGCCCTTGGCAACTCTCTTCATGGACTGTGATGCACTGTGTTACCTTGTCATATGTCTCCAATGGGGCTATGCTGGCCCTTGGCAACTCTCTTCATGGACTGTGATGCACTGTGTTACCTTGTCATATGTCTCCAATGGGGCTATGGTGGCCCTTGGCAACTCTCTTCATGGACTGTGATGCCCTCTTTTATCTTGTCATATGTCTCCAATGGGGCTATGGTGGCCCTTGGCAACTCTCTTCATGGACTGTGATGCCCTCTTTTACCTTGTCATATGTCTCCAATGGGGCTATGGTGGCCCTTGGCAACTCTCTTCATGGACTGTGATGCACTGTGTTACCTTGTCATATGTCTCCAATGGGGCTATGCTGGCCCTTGGCAACTCTCTTCATGGACTGTGATGCACTGTGTTACCTTGTCATATGTCTCCAATGGGGCTATGCTGGCCCTTGGCAACTCTCTTCATGGACTGTGATGCACTGTGTTACCTTGTCATATGTCTCCAATGGGGCTATGCTGGCCCTTGGCAACTCTCTTCATGGACTGTGATGCACTGTGTTACCTTGTCATATGTCTCCAATGGGGCTATGCTGGCCCTTGGCAACTCTCTTCATGGACTGTGATGCACTGTGTTACCTTGTCATATGTCTCCAATGGGGCTATGGTGGCCCTTGGCAACTCTCTTCATGGACTGTGATGCCCTCTTTTACCTTGTCATATGTCTCCAATGGGGCTATGGTGGCCCTTGGCAACTCTCTTCATGGACTGTGATGCCCTCTTTTACCTTGTCATATGTCTCCAATGGGGCTATGGTGGCCCTTGGCAACTCTCTTCATGGACTGTGATGCACTGTGTTACCTTGTCATATGGCTCATATATTCCTTATTTTTACAAGATTATTTATAAACGTTGTGGATGTTTTCTTACATACTAATAAAAGACATTTTATTGCACGAATCTTTGTCCTGATTATTCATGTTATTTTTTGAAAGCTCTAGTTTATGTTGTTGATCCTTAAAGGGACCTACCAAAAAATTTTTAAGAATAAAATCATATATGTAAGACAATTGTAAATGACTTTAAGATTAACATCTCCAATGTAATCTTATTATTTGTCTTTATATATTTTTCTCTTAGCTTTATCATTGCATGATTATGATTAGCATAGTAATTGTTTTATATATGTATATATAGATTGTTATTTGTGTATATATGTATATTTCAATGTTCAGATCCATGTGTGTATTTAGAAACTCTGCATGAATTGATGCACCTTTACCAAATGATCTGAGTATTGATACAATGATATAATCCCTGTAAAGTGTTCATTTTATTGAAATAGTATTGTCTATGTGTATGCTCTTTTTAAAATCAAAATCATGTCCCTTTAAGTGATGGTGAGCACAATTGTTAATGAATGTATTTCCATTTCTAAAGCTTTTTTGTCCTTTTTACATGAACAAGGACATATAATCTTATTAATAAACAATCTTATTGTAATGTTGACAGCACATGTATTTCATTTTCAATTCTATATTATTGTAAAAGTGTAACCAAATAAATCTCTGTGTGTAATGCAAATAATTTAGATGATGAATATTTGTTAACAAATATGTTAACAAAATACATCTCCTCCCATATATGGCTATAGGTAGGCTGACAATAATTAAACTTGAATAAATGACACGTTTAATCAATCCATGTATAACTATTGTTATTCCACAACAATCCAAACATATATTAAAACATCAATGGCATATGTATTTCTCATGTGTATCTTTTAAATGTTAAAGATATACACCATAGCTATAGTTCAAGGGACAGTCAAGTCTGAAAAGATGATTCATGATTTGGTGACATTCCTAGATAGCAATCTAGACACATACTAGTTCCTAAAATATAAATACGTTTCTTAGTGATATGCCAAGATGTCACTGAGTCCTTGTATTGGCTGCGGTTTTTCAGCGATCTCGGATGCGCCATGTTGCTTAAGACATCACCTGCCAGGCTGTCCAATGATTCCTTGTATTGACTGACGTTCTTACGTGATCAAGAATGTGCCTTTTATTGGATTGCGTTTTGACGCGATTAAGGATGCGCCTTTTTTTTGGGGCGTTCTTACGTGATCAAGAATGTGCCTTTCATTGGATGGCGTTCTTACGTGATCAAGGAAGCGCCATGTTAAGACGTCACATGCAAAGGTAAAAAAACGTCTGATTGTATTACGTAGTCCCGCAATATTTGTGCACGTTAAAAACGTTTGTGACTGCAGCCAATTTTAAAAACCTTGCGAATATGTATTATTTGCATCATGTTACATTGTTGACCCGTAGCTGATAAAGACCACCACATTCTCTTTTGCTGGATGTCTGGTTGAATAAACGAACGAAAGCAAAATGTTTTCATGCATATGATATTTCGAGGCAAGTGCAAATCTCTATAGTCCATGTTTAATATGTTTGTCAACAATGTTCCTTTTTATGAAAAATGACTGTTGTGTTTAATGTTAAACATATCTAATTAATAAATATGCGCTATTGTGTTTGAATAAAGTAATCAATATGCATTTATATTTATCATATGCTAAATATATGATGCCGACTTCTTCTAAATGTAATTTCGTTGTATATTTTATTAAAGGTTCATTAGACACTCACATTATAAATCAAAAGCTTTTATTTTGTCTCTAGTTAGATAGTCCATTGTTTAACCAATACGTTTATTTTTGCTTCTGTTCTACGAAAATTTAAGTAATTTTCAGACTCCTCGCAAAGCCTCTGAGTTTCATGTGAGTACCATCTCCAGCTTTCTCCTGTTTGTGTAAAGGGTCTTTTCATATGTTAATGATGTGGTATTGTCTTGTTTTACGTTTGTAATGGGGGTTCATCTATATTTTCAATAGAGCTAACCCGATTTTATTTGAAAGTGTTTGAAGCTTTGTAATATTGATATCAGTATATGTTAATCTTGTTGTTTGTAGTAGTGTCTATTACATACAGTTCTGTTAAAAATATAGTATACTGTCCCTTGAATGCAAATGTTGTTTTTTGTATCATGTATGAGTTACACATTGTTTAATCTTCAAATATATTATTGTTAGCATATTTTAACCCCCCCACTCCTAAAAGGACTTTAAACCATATTCATTGTTCAAACAAATGTCTTTCCAATTAAATATTAACACAATAATGTCTCTTTAAGAAAATAGACTTTATTTAACACGTCAATATAAATGTGATTTCAATATTTATTTTTTCACAAAGTACATGTAGATATACCAACAAGCTTCAAATATGTGTTAGCATATGTAATTTTGTTAAAGGGACAGTTTAGAAAACAAATAATGTTTTTCATTATTCTAAAAGTCAATTATGTAATATCAATGATCTCAAATGTTTCTCACCAATTGATCATTTGTCTGTGTTTATTTAAATTTGCTAGCTAAACCTATGAGGTTCGTGTGCTCATTTCTTCGAGCTTGAAGAGTGCATGTAATCATTATACAATTTGACCACTAGAGGGCATTTGGATAGCATTTGTATATGTAAAACATTGTGCTCATACAGCATATTATTGACCATGTATTGATCATTGATATCTAAAATGTTGTTATGTCTGAACAACAAATAAGTGGTCATTTTTCATAGTCATAGATACAAGGTTAAGCACATAAGTCACACGTATTTCTCCATGTTTTGTTGTTTCCAACTTGATAATGCGTAATACAGTGTTTTCTTTGTAATCAATAATTTTCTGACTGTCCCTTTAAGCTGTGTTATTGGCATTCAAACAGTAATATGCCATCATGGATAATTGTAATGGTAATTTTGTTTGCGATTTGGGAAACAGTTTGGACATCACATCACAGAAACCAATCAATATCATGAACAAGGATAGGTATGTGATGATGTGGTTTTCACACACTTATAACCCACACTCTGCAAACAATCTGCCTCCATGGACCCGGTCCCATAGAAGTCGATTATATACAGAGTGTGGTCCACAAGTGTATGAAAACCACATCATCACATACCTATCCATTACACATTAAATTAAAAAAAACCATTAAAGATGAAAACAAATACTTACTTCCTCTTCCTTCCCCTCTTCCCACGGGGCTGAGGCTCTGGGAGAGGCAACTGCCGACTCCGAAGAGTTCTCCTTGGAGATGTTGTGGGAAGAGTGGAAGGAAGAGTACTGGGACGACCAAGGTGAGGAGGAGAAGATGGCTGAGGAGGAGAAGATGGCTGAGGAGGAGAAGATGGCTGAGGAGGAGAAGATGGCTGAGGAGGAGAAGATGGCTGAAGAGGAGAAGATGGCCCGGCAGGAGTAGATGGGCCGGCAGGAGGAGATGGGCCGGCAGGAGGAGATGGGCCGGCAGGAGGAGATGGGCCGGCAGGAGGAGATGGCCCAGCAGCAAGAGGCCCAGCAGCAAGAGGCCCAGCAGCAAGAGGCCCAGCAGCAAGAGGCGGACCAGGAGGTAGACCAGCATGCGCCTCCCGGAAAAAATTGAACATTTCTTGGTGAAGCTGAAATATTCTGTTGTGTCCTTCTTCGATTCGATTGAGTATGGTGATAATTTGGTTTTGTCCTTGAATAATTTGATTTTGGCCATCAAGTATTCTATTGCGTCCTTCGATATTTTGTATCCGGGAGGTACGCATCTGGTCTATGTAGTCCAGTAGAACCCGCACCTCCGCTATTTCCTCTTGTTGTGCTTGTTGTTGTACCCGTGCACGGCGGGGTGCCCGTGCACGGGGGGGTGCGGGTCCTTGAGGGTCCTCGGGTTCCGCGGGATCCTGCTCTGCTTCCGGGGCCTCTTCATCATCTCCCGTGCGCTCTTCGTCATGGGGGGCCTCTTCCCTCCGAAGTGGAAATTCCTCCCCACCACTCTCATCCCGGGGAGATGCATGAGGCTGTGTTTCCTGTGCTGCCTCCTCCACAGACTCTGTATATTTAAAAATAAAAAAATAAAAAGTATATATTAGCATATTTGCAAATCAAGCTTTAAATGACTTAGCTTACGATACAATTACAAATGCAGAATCATTAATCCACTTTGAAATCTAACAAACAATCAATACGATTTCAGCTTTTTCTAAACCGTGTTTGTGATATCTCTGGTCAATGTGAATGTTTTTGCGTTTGTTTTCAGTCTGTTTAAATGCACACCTAACCTATAGCCTAGATACTGATGTAACCGCAAAGTAATTGAATGCGTGTAAACAACGTTATAGCATTAATCGGATCCTTAACACATGAAACCCAATGTTTTATCTTTCATGATTTCGAAGCATACATTTTTTATCAACTTTCGAATGTACTTTTCTTATCTAATTAGCTTAATTCTCTGGATATTCTTTGGTGAAAAGCATATCTAAATATGCTTAGAAGATGCTGATTGTTAGCTGAATATAGCTGCCTCCTGTGATTGTTTCACCGTGTGCATGGCTATTTCTTCATTAAAATATATCTCAAGAAGGATTCAAATTAGGTAATTTAAGTACATTTGAATGTTTTGTCAAATTGTATTCGCTACCTCAATCATGAAAGTAAATGTTTGCGTATAGTGTCCCTTGAAATACATTCGTATGTGAAATTATTGTTCAATGAGCTTACCGTCAGATGAGAGTGGCAGGTTCCCGGTATCAATTCCTCCGATACCGACTAGTTCCACCTCGGAGATGCTGGGCCGCAACATTTCCTCCCATCGGCAGTACTCGATTTCAAGGGCAGGTCCGCCACCGGTTCCTGCGGCATGTCGTGCCTCCAGACCTAACTTTTTTTTGAGTTCCAGTTTACAGTCCCGGTAGCGATGTTTGATTGAATCCATATCTCGGTTCCGGCCACCCACTGCATTGACTGCATTTCTGATCTCATTCCAGAGCCTCCTCTTGTCAGTCGGGGTTGTCTTTTGGTGCTGCAGCCTCCTATGCTTGGCCATATAGGCCTCTACGAGGGCCTCCTTCTCCTCCATTGAAAACCTCGCCTCCCTAGTCGCCTTGGCCTTCCCCTGTGACGATGCTATCTGTTTCCCGGACTGTGAAGCCCTACTCTGACCGCCACTGGGCCCAGCCACTTGGTCATCTTGAACCAAGTGGCTGGGTCCACCCACCGCTTCCACCCCCGCTTCCTGCCCCCCTTCCTGCTCCCCTTCCTGCCCTGTTCCTCTCCCCCTCCCTCTCCTCCCCCCTCTACCTGTCCCCTGCCTGGCCTCCATCTGTTCCCTAAACTAAACCCCAAATAATCAAACAAAAAGTGAGTGTGATGAAATGAAAGGGGGTCAAAATAAAGAACTAAAAAGACAAAAAAGGTGCTTAAAGTGTGAGAGGGATGTAAAAAAAACAAAGAGGGTAAGGAGTATTTAAATAAACCAAAAGAAGAAGAAGACTAAAAGGAGGATATGTAAACTAAATGTAACTAGGGGATGGGTATGGGATGGGTATGGGGTATGGGATAAGAGTAAATGGGATTACAGGGAATGGGACTACAGGGAATGGGGTATGGAGTGTAGTATGAGGGGGTAGGGGGTATGGAGTGTATGTAGTGTTATTGATAAGTGTATGTATGTATTGAATGTGTTTGCGTGTAAATGTGTTAAGTGTACAGAAAAATCACTCGCTCGCTAACTCACACTACTACTAATTCTCACTAACAAACACTCCCACTAACTCTCACTAACTACCAGTAACTTACGCTCCCACTAACAACTCTCACTAATAACTCCCACTAACTCACTCACGCTCCCACTAACAGACTCTCTCCCACTCCCACTAACTCCCACTAACTCACTCACGCTCCCACTAACAGACTCTCTCCCACTCCCACTAACTCCCACTAACTCACTCACGATAACACTAACAACTGACTCTCTCACGCTAACACTAACTCACTCTCAAAAATTCACCAACTCTCTAATATTAAACCTCCAATCTCCAAAGACCCAACAGCAACACAGTCAAAGAAGCCCTGCTTGTGTGGTGCTTATATACCCTGTGTAAATGTTTAATGATGTACCAATTTCCCTTGTAATTAGTGTTCAGGTGTGCTTTATTAGCAAATAATATTATTGCAATGTGTATTAGGTGTGTGAATTTGCGCATGCTCATTTTGAGTTGGTATTTGTGCAATGTGTAGAATGCGATGATGTCATAGTGGTCGTTTTCTCTAACATTGTCCAATAGTATTCTGTTTAAATGTGAATTTGCGATAGTGTGGTATTAGTGAAGTGTTGTATATGTATGTTTGTCCTAATATATAGTGATATTGAATGCGATTCTTTTTCTAGTGTATGTATATCTTTTTTATTCCTTGTTGTTATTTTGCGATTTTCCGCATCTTAAAGTATATGCGTATTCCCCGTATTAAATTTTATTTAAAATCCCCCCGCTTGTGAATGTGTAATGCTTGTGTGCTTTGTTGATTGATTGTTGTTGTGACATTTGCGGCGTGTTATTGTTGTGCATGATGTGGTATGCGTCATATGACCGAGCTGTGCGTATTCTCGCGAGATCGAGTGTTAGGTGAAAAAAGCAATTTTTTGCCTTTCCCATTGATCTCTATGGGAGACAGTCTAACGCGGGCAGGATTACACGTGTGACATACACGCGTTAAGAGCATCGTTAGATGGTCTTATTTGAACTCTAAATACTGGAGTAAAACAATGCCGTGTGTTAGACATAAAACACGCGTGGCGTTAGCAGGCCATCTACCGCCGAACTCTAAATCTAGGCCTTAGTGTTTGCTGCCAGCTGCAGTCTGACCCTGTGAGAGAGCTGCAGACTCCATCTTGTGTAAAGTAACAGCATTCCTCTGATCTGCTGATTTAGTGTTTGCTGCCAGCTGCAGTCTGACCCTGTGAGAGAGCTGCAGACTTAATCTTGTGTAAAGTAACAGCATTCCTCTGATCTGCTGATTTAGTGTATGCTGTCAGCTGCAGTCTGACCCTGTGAGAGAGCTGCAGACTTAATCTTGTGTAAAGTATCAACATTCCTCTGATCTGCTGATTTAGTGTTTGCTGCCAGCTGCAGTCTGACCCTGTGAGAGAGCTGCAGACTTCATCTTGTGTAAAGTAACAGCATTACTCTGATCTGCTGATTTAGTGTATGCTGTCAGCTGCAGTCTGACCCTGTGAGAGAGCTGCAGACTTAATCTTGTGTAAAGTAACAGCATTCCTCTGATCTGCTGATTTAGTGTTTGCTGCCAGCTGCAGTCTGACCCTGTGAGAGAGCTGCAGATTTCATCTTGTGTAAAGTAACAGCATTACTCTGATCTGCTGATTTAGTGTATGCTGTCAGCTGCAGTCTGACCCTGTGAGAGAGCTGCACACTTCATCTTGTGTAAAGTAACAGCATTCCTCTGATCTGCTGATTTAGTGTTTGCTGCCAGCTGCAGTCTGACCCCGTGAGAGAGCTGCAGATTTCATCTTGTGTAAAGTAACAGCATTACTCTGATCTGCTGATTTAGTGTATGCTGCCAGCTGCAGTCTGACCCTGTGAGAGAGCTGCAGACTACATCTTGTGTAAAGTAACAGCATTCCTCTGATCCGCTGATTTAGTGTTTGCTGCCAGCTGCAGTCTGACCCTGTGAGAGAGCTGCAGACTCCATCTTGCATAACGTAACAGCATTCCTCTGATCTGCTGATTTAGTGTTTGCTGCCAGCTGCAGTTTGACCCTGTGAGAGAGCTGCAGACTACATCTTGTGTAAAGTAACAGCATTCCTCTGATCTGCTGATTTAGTGTATGCTGCCAGCTGCAGTCTGACCCTGTGAGAGAGCTGCAGACTACATCTTGTGTAAAGTAACAGCATTCCTCTGATCTGCTGATTTAGTGTATGCTGCCAGCTGCAGTCTGACCCTGTGAGAGAGCTGCACACTCCATCTTGTGTAAAGTAACAGCATTCCTCTGATCTGCTGATTTAGTGTATGGTGTTAGCTGTAGTCTGATCCTGTGAGAGAGCTGCAGACTTAATCTTGTGTAAAGTAACAGCATTCCTCTGATCTGCTGATTTAGTATTTGATGCCAGCTGCAGTCTGACCCTGTGAGAGAGCTGCAGACTTAATCTTGTGTAAAGTAACAGCATTCCTCAGATCTGCTGATTTAGTGTTTGCTGCCAGCTGCAGGCTGACCCCGTGAGAGAGCTGCAGACTTAATCTTGTGTAAAGTAACAGCATTCCTCTGATCTGCTGATTTAGTGTATGCTGTCAGCTGCAGTCTGACCCTGTGAGAGAGCTGCAGACTTAATCTTGTGTAAAGTATCAACATTCCTCTGATCTGCTGATTTAGTGTTTGCTGCCAGCTGCAGTCTGACCCTGTGAGAGAGCTGCAGACTTCATCTTGTGTAAAGTAACAGCATTACTCTGATCTGCTGATTTAGTGTATGCTGTCAGCTGCAGTCTGACCCTGTGAGAGAGCTGCAGATTTCATCTTGTGTAAAGTAACAGCATTACTCTGATCTGCTGATTTAGTGTATGCTGTCAGCTGCAGTCTGACCCTGTGAGAGAGCTGCAGACTACATCTTGTGTAAAGTAACAGCATTCCTCTGATCTGCTGATTTAGTGTATGCTGCCAGCTGCAGTCTGACCCTGTGAGAGAGCTGCAGACTCCATCTTGTGTAAAGTAACAGCATTCCTCAGATCTGCTGATTTAGTGTTGGCTGCCTGCAGTAGTCTGACCCTGTGAGAGAGCTGCAGACTTCATCTTGTGTAAATTAACAGCATTCCTCTGATCTGCTGATTTAGTGTTTGTTGCCAGCTGCAGTCTGACCCTGTGAGAGAGCTGCAGACTTCATCTTGTGTAAAGTAACAACATTCCTCTGATCTGCTGATTTAGTGTTTGCTGCCAGCTGCAGTCTGACCCTGTGAGAGAGCTGCAGACTTCATCTTGTGTAAAGTAACAACATTCCTCTGATCTGCTGATTTAGTGTTTGCTGCAGCTGCAGTCTGACCCTGTGAGAGAGTTGTGGAGAAGAATCCAGACAAAGTAAATGACTGGTAGACCTTGGAGTTTCCCTTCAGCATGTGCAGCTGAATCCTGTTTAGTGGTAAGGAGTATCCTCTCCCCTTGTCATACTGACAGGGCATTCTGTCCATCACAGAAACTTATAAACAGCTCTTCCTGTGGATTGCAGCTTCCTATGATTTGTAACTGTTTAAATGCATGTGGATTACCTTAAAGGGCCCCAACATTTCTGTGCACCAACTGGTACCCATCAGCCATTAGGATGAAGCCTGAGGGTGGGTTCACAGGGGGTTTTGGAGGGTGCTGGACCAAGTTAGAGAGAGTTGGTGTGTTAGTTAGCCACTGTATTACTTGCCTTACTTTTATTTGCCATAATCCTTTAATACATGTTCATACTGTTTTACTGTTGTGTGTGTTGTAGTTATTTATTATGTTCCTGCCTGGGAAACCCATTCTTGCCCTGGATGCCCAGTCAGGTGGAGGCACTGCCACAGTCATGTAACCCAACTCCCAGGTATCGGAGACTCAGAACCAGCCTGCAGAGCACATTGAGGTAGCTGGGGTAAAGACCCACAGGGGCAATTGTGGGCCTAGGCCAAACCCCGTTACACATGTACAATATGACTGCGGTTGAGAGGTGGGAAGTGGTAGTTCTACAAATGTTTTACCATAACTTCTCTGAACTTGAACAACGGATCTCCTTAATTTTTCTACTACCAAGGGAAAAGATATCAGCCAGTGAGAGAACACAACTTTCACAGTCCTCTGAGGTAATACTCAAGGAAGCATGTAAGCAGTCGGCGCATTTGGAGATTAAGGACCCTGCTCTCCGGCATTGGATAATCTAGGGTTGGAGACTTGGGGGGGGGGGGCTGCAGAAGGCGCCCCCTAGGTCTGCTGAAAGGAGTGATCATCTGATTGGGTACCTCTGGAGCTAATGGAGTATTCTTGGCAGTTAAGAAATTCACAGCCCCTACTTTGAATGAGCTGTTACAAGTGAAGATTATGTCAGCTTCAATCTTGCCTAAACCAGTGGAATCAGATGGCAGGGCAATAACATTATCAAGAGTCGTAGGAATCAGAGTCAGCAGCATGGCCCCAGTAATGCCTATTGTTTCATTTGAATGGACACACTTTATTTAATGGTTGGTGTACATAACAGAGTGGAAAGGAGATTTGACATCTGACCTACTTGTAAGTTTGCAAGATCAGTCAGACCGTTCTAAAATTCAGCTCCAATTGTTCATTTCCGCATCTTGTGTACCCACCTTAACCTGATGTTTTTTCATCGATAGCTTCCTAACAAGTTGCCAACAGCTTGGTGAGGGTTATTATACTTTTAATATTCAGCACTGAGTGACATTTAGCATGTTAAAACCAAGAATATGGTTGACTGTTTCCTGGTTTGATTGACTGATCCTACCCGGATTTATGAGAAATACATGTTAATACCTTCAGACTCTCAGTAAACTTCTTTTTGCTTTTAGATAAGGGGGGGTGTCAACTTTCCTGCCTTCGCCGGCCCAATACGCCCGCCTAAGCTCGCCTCACATCGCTGCCGCGGACCTGAAAAAATTTGCCTAAGTTATCAAGTAAAGCTGTCAAAAAGCCGCGGGGCGATGAGCAGCGGACTGTGAGAGTTATCACTCATCCGATCTCGCTGCTCTTCGGCTGTTTGACAGCTTTCTTGCTAGCCTGTCACTAAGCACTCACACTAAACTACACTGTTCTACCCCCTATACCGGCGCCCCCGGAGCCCCCCGCAACTAAATAAAGTTACTAACCCCTAAACCGCCGCTCCTAGACCCCGCCGCAAGTCTTATAAATGTATTAACCCCTAAACCGCCGCTCCCGGACACCGCTGCCACCTACATTATACCTAGTAACCCCTATCCTGCCCCCCCTATACCGTCGCCCTCTATAATAAAGTTATTAACCCCTATCCTGCTGATCCCGCACCTCGCCGCAACTAAATAAATAGTTTAACCCCTAAACCGCCGCTCCCTGAACCCGCCGCAACCTATATTAAATTTATTAACCCCTATCCTGCCCCCCCTACACAGTCGCCACCTATAATAAATGTATTAACCTCTATCCTGCCCCCCACTACACCGCCGCCACTGTCATAAAATTATTAACCCCTAAACCTAAGTCTAACACTAACCCTAACACCCCCCTAACTTAAATATTAATTAAATAAATCTAAATCATATTTCTATTATTAACTATTAACTATTATTAATTAGTTTAAAACTAAATACTTACCTATAAAATAAACCCTAATATAGCTACAATATAAATAATAATTATATTGTAGCTATCTTAGGATTTATTTTTATTTTACAGGTACCTTTCAATTTATTTTAACTAGGTACAATAGCTATAGTTCAGGGGCGTATTAAGGCATAGGCCAACAAGGCCGGTGCCTAGGGCAGCAGATTTTTAAGGGGCAGCAGAATTTTGAGTCCCTAGGGCCACTCTACTGAACTCAGGGCCGGGTGGCTAAATCAACCAATTACTAATGACTTAAATGGCTGGCCCGGCTATTGCTATCCTATGAGATTGTATGTGGGTGCGCATGACGTGGTGACAGTGGAGGCGGAGCTCCCTTGCGCAGCCTGGCCTGGACTGAGAGGGAATGCGGTATTCTTCCTGGCTCCACCGCGTGATTGAGACTCACACAGACTACACAGTGCAGTGTGCACTACAACGTGACCACTGTGAAACAGCATATGCCTTTCTCCCTTCAATACATCTTCATTAGGCATTAAAATACTTAAACGGATTAGTCACTAAATACTTGTACATTTACTGTTTGTCTATCTGTCATACATGCAAAGAATAAGTATTTATTGCTGAATCTATACAACTATGTGACTTAAAACACAACTGAAAATATGTTGTATGCATTTAATACATTCAGAAACAATACAAGTATATACTTTATTATGATTGTATCATGTGACTGTATCCCCTAGTATACAATTCCTAAACCAATCATAACTACTGTTGTATTTTTTAAGTACTTTTAAAGGCCAGTTTGTATATTCATTACATATTTATCCAAGCAGATATTTTGCTTAAATAACTGTCAATCACCAAAGAAGATGTTTAAGGTTAAACAACTACCTACTGACAAACTATCATACAGTAAAGGATATTTTTTTTCTGATATAAACACTTTAATCATCTGACTTGCAAAATAATGTCTTAATATATATATATATATATATATATATATATATATATATATATATATATATATATATATATATATATATATATATATATATATATATATATATAATGTGTGTGTGTGTGTGACCAGAGTGAATGCAAGCCCTGGTGAACATCTACTTAAAAAGACATTTTATTTTTTTATTTTTTTACACCCTGCCCCAAAAATATTATGTCTAAAAAAAGGCCTTAAACCTGGGGTTTGGGGAGGGGGGCAGCAAATTTTTGAGTGCCTAGGGCAGCACAAAACCTAAATACGCCCCTGCTATAGTTATTAACTATTTAATAGCTTACCTAGCTAAAATAAAGAGAAATTTACCTGTAAACTAAAAACTAACCTAAGTTACAATTACACCTAACACTACACTATCATTAAATGAATTAAATAAATTAACTACAAATAACTACAATTAAATACAATTACATAAACTAACAAAAGTACAAAAAATAAAAAAAGCTAAGTTACAAAAAATAAAAAAAATACGTTACAAACATTTAAAAAAAATTACAATTTTAAGCTACTTACACCTAATCTAAGCCCCCTAATAAAATAACAAACCCCCCCAAAATAAAAAAATGCCCTACCCTATTCTACATTAAAAAAGTTCAAAGCTCTTTTACCTTACCAGCTGAGCCAATAGAATGCGAGCTCAATCTGATTGGCTGACTGGATCAGCCAATCGGATTGAACTTGAATCTGATTGGCTGATTCAATCAGCCAATCAGATTTTTCCTACCTTAATTCCGATTGGCTGATAGAATCCTATCAGCCAATCGGAATTGAAGGGACGCCATCTTGGATGACGTCCCTTAAAGGAGCCTTCATTTGTTGGTAGTCCGTCGGGAAAGAAGGATGTTCCGCGTCGGCGGGATGAAGATTCAAGACCCAGCTTCGAAGATGACCTCGCCCGGATAGAAGACTTCTTCAGCGCCTCTTGGAAGATGACATCGCCCGGATGGAAGATTTCTTCAGCGCCGCTTGGAGGATCACTTCATCGGATGGAAGATTTCTTCAGCACCCTTGGATGAACACTTCTGCCGGTCCGGATGTCCTCTTTAGTTCCATCGGTGGCTCGGCTGAGTGAAGACGACTAAAGGTAGGATGATCTTCAGGGGATTAGTGTTAGGTTATTTTAAGGGGGGTTTGGGTTAGATTAGGGGTATGTGGGTGGTGGGTTTTAATGTTGGGGGGGTTGTATTTTTCTTTTACAGGCAAAAGAGCTGAATTCTTTGGGGCATGCCCCCACAAAAGGCCATTTTAAGGGCTGGTAAGGTAAAAGAGCTTTGAACTTTTTTAATGTAGAATAGGGTAGGGAATTTTTTTATTTTGGGGGGGTTTGTTATAATATTAGGGGGCTTAGATTAGGTGTAAGTAGCTTAAAATTGTTGTAATATTTTTTTAAATGTTTGTAACTTATTTTTTTTATTTTTTGTAACTTAGCTTTTTTTTTATTTTTTGTACTTTAGTTAGTTTATGTAATTGTATTTAATTGTAGTTATTTGTAGTTAATTTATTTAATTTATTTAATGATAGTGTAGTGTTAGGTTTAATTGTAACTTAGGTTAGGATTTATTTTACAGGTAATTTTGTATTTCTTTTAGCTAGGTAGTTATTAAATAGTTAATAACTATTTAATAACTATTCTAACTAGCTAAAATAAATACAAAGTTACCTGTAAAATAAATATAAATCCTAAGATAGCTACAATGTAATTATTAATTATATTGTAGCTATCTTAGGGTTTATTTTACAGGTAAGTATTTAGTTTTAAATAGGAATAATTTATTTAAGTGTAGTGTAGTGTTAGGTTTAATTGTAACTTAGGTTAGTTTTTAGTTTACAGGTACATTTCTCTTTATTTTAGCTAGGTAAGCTATTAAATAGTTAATAACTATTTAATAGCTATTGTACCTAGTCAGGGGCGTATTTAGGTTTTGTGCTGCCCTAGGCACTCAAAAATTTGCTGCCCCCCTCCCCAAACCCCAGGTTTAAGGCCTTTTTTTAGACATAATATTTTTGGGGCAGGGTGTAAAAAAATAAAAAAATAAAATGTCTTTTTAAGTAGATGTTCACCAGGGCTTGCATTCACTCTGGTCACACACACACACACATTATATATATATATATATATATATATATATATATATATATATATATATATATATATATATATATATATATATATATATATATATATATATATATATATATATTAAGACATTATTTTGCAAGTCAGATGATTAAAGTGTTTATATCAGAAAAAAAATATCCTTTACTGTATGATAGTTTGTCAGTAGGTAGTTGTTTAACCTTAAACATCTTCTTTGGTGATTGACAGTTATTTAAGCAAAATATCTGCTTGGATAAATATGTAATGAATATACAAACTGGCCTTTAAAAGTACTTAAAAAATACAACAGTAGTTATGATTGGTTTAGGAATTGTATACTAGGGGATACAGTCACATGATACAATCATAATAAAGTATATACTTGTATTGTTTCTGAATGTATTAAATGCATACAACATATTTTCAGTTGTGTTTTAAGTCACATAGTTGTATAGATTCAGCAATAAATACTTATTCTTTGCATGTATGACAGATAGACAAACAGTAAATGTACAAGTATTTAGTGACTAATCCGTTTAAGTATTTTAATGCCTAATGAAGATGTATTGAAGGGAGAAAGGCATATGCTGTTTCACAGTGGTCACGTTGTAGTGCACACTGCACTGTGTAGTCTGTGTGAGTCTCAATCACGCGGTGGAGCCAGGAAGAATACCGCATTCCCTCTCAGTCCAGGCCAGGCTGCGCAAGGGAGCTCCGCCTCCACTGTCACCACGTCATGCGCACCCACATACAATCTCATAGGATAGCAATAGCCGGGCCAGCCATTTAAGTCATTAGTAATTGGTTGATTTAGCCACCCGGCCCTGAGTTCAGTAGAGTGGCCCTAGGGACTCAAAATTCTGCTGCCCCTTAAAAATCTGCTGCCCTAGGCACCGGCCTTGTTGGCCTATGCCTTAATACGCCCCTGTACCTAGTTAAAATAAATTGAAAGGTACCTGTAAAATAAAAATAAATCCTAAGATAGCTACAATATAATTATTATTTATATTGTAGCTATATTAGGGTTTATTTTAAAGGTAAGTATTTAGTTTTAAATAGGATTAATTTAGTTCATAATAGAAATATGATTTAGATTTATTTAATTAATATTTAGGTTTAGGGGTTAATAAATTTATTACAGTGGCAGCGGTGTAGTGGGGGGCAGGATAGGGGTTAATAAATGGATTATAGGTGGCGACGGTATAGGGGGGGCAGATTAGGGGTTAATAAATTTAATATAGGTTGCCGCAGGGTCAGGGAGCGGCGGTTTAGGGGTTAAACTATTTATTTATTTGCGGCGAGGTGCGGGATCGGCAGGATAGGGGTTAATAACTTTATTATAGGGGGGGCAGGATAAGGGGTTATTAGGTATCATGTAGGTGGCGGTGGCTCCGGGAGCGGCGGTTTAGGGGTTAATATGTATAGAGTAGCTTGCGGTGGGCTCCGTGAGCGGCGGTTTAGGGGTTAATCATTTTATTTAGTTGCGGCGGTGTAGGGGGGACAGATTAGAGGTGTTTAGACTCGGGGTACATGTTAGGGTGTTAGGTGTAGACAGCTCCCATAGAAATCAATGGGATGTCTGTCAGCAGCGAACTTGTAATTTCGATATGGTCAGACTCCCATTGATTCCTATGGGATCCGCCGCTTCCAGGTACGCTGGGCCGTAAAAGTGCCGAGCGTACCTGCTAGTTTTTTGATAACTAGCAAAAGTAGTCAGATTGTGCCGCACTTGTGTGCGGAACATCTGTAGTGACATAAGAATCGATCTGTGTCGGACTGAGTTCGGCGGATCGAAGTTTACATCACAAAATTCTACTTTTGCCGGTCTCTAGCCTTTGATAACTAAGGCGAATCAGCCTCGCCACAAATACGCTGCGGAATTCCAGCGTATTTGAGGTTGACGGCTTGATAACTACCCCCCCATGGCTGAACAGCTAGCAATGTTAAGTGTTGTACAGCTTTAGTTTGTGCTTATTAGTTTGATTTATTTGAAACATTACTGATTTTCCTAATGTTAAGCCATATCTCTAAAGTTGTTTATAACATTTTGGAGGATGGGATTTCCTTTTGACTCATGCAAGTTTTCCTTTTGTATTGAAGTAATACAGCGACAATTTATTATTAGACCTGATTGCTAGTTTTTCTTGTTATCATATTGATATATATATTTCAAAGGATGAATTTAACTCTAATCATAGTTAATGTAATCTCCTTTTACTAGTCATAGTGATGTATTATAGATTTCTATTGCAATTAAAAGGATCATGTCAAGTAATGCTCATAGAAGTAGAAAAACTTCTAGGCAATTTTCTCACATAAGCCTATAATATGGCTGTATGAGTCTCTGTATGAGCCTATGTCCTCTCATGTTTTATATCCAGTCCAATGGATCCAAAAGTGGCCCCGTTACTATTACCCCTCATAGCCCATCTACTGTACAACTCCAGTTCAGGTGGTCCAAGGGAGGCCACTAATGTTCATCAGGGCTAAGTTTTGTACTTTCATTTTTACTGCAGATTAGGGGGTTTTATACAAAGGAGTTTCTTTTTCTAAAGCTTATGTTTTCTTGGTACAATATTTGCTTAGTATAAGTCATATGCTTAAAAATGTAATGGAGATTTGGTATGGAAATGTCGGGGACATATTTTGTGTGATTTGCCAATGTTGCATTTACACTGGACCTCTGTGATGTTATTGTGTATTTGACACTGTGCTCAGATAATGTTTATACAAAATGTTCATTGTACACATTTTTATTTTATTTTTCAAAAAAAGAACTACATTTGATAACAAATACATTAAAACTTTTTTATTTATTGGACACTCTGAGCCATTAAACTGCTGTGTACAGCTACAGTAAAAGGGGCTCACATAGCAGAAAGCAGAAGCTTTACATTTCTGCAGGTTTTTTTCTTTACACACTTTAGAAGTGACATAACAAATTATAAATAACTCACAGGTATAATAAAGAGCAATGATGCAGCCACTGCAAAATGTTTAGCTCCAGCTCTATATTGTGTGCTAAACTGTAATGTACAATATGCCTTGTCAAACAGACAACAATGTCCCTGATCTGTGAAGGCTTAAATAAAAGAAGGATTTGAAGACAACTGCAGCCCCAGCAGCAAAATTAATAGCATGCTGATTAGTAATCATGCTACTGTATATGTGCCCAACAGTTTCATTTTTACTTCCCCCTTTAAATAGTTGTAATCCTTTTTTTTTTAAGTTGCTAGACTGTAATTTTCATTTTAATATATTTACCTTCTGCCAAATAACCAAAAAAAAATACAATATTACTTTTAGCAGTTTTATAACAAAACTTGCCATGAATTAGACACTTTATAAAATGTATTTTTAAGTGCACATATTCAATTCCAGTAGCAAAAGCACAAAACAAAAAAACTCACCATCAAAAATGCAGAAAATAAGTTTTCTTTTTCCTTAAAGTGGCCTTTGGGGTTTAGACGTGACATATAAACAATAAATTGCCCAGTCTGCCACTTCTAACATGTAGAAAAATAACTTGCAGCAATAAAAGGCAAATAGCCCAGCAACTTTATTTCATTTTCTAAGTTTCCTAAATGAGTTGTAACATAAAAGAGCCATTTATGCTCAGACAGAACTGCCAGCATTATGTATGGCATTGCTACTTTCATTCTCAGCTATAAAATCATGCCCTTGAACCTACCAAATGGTTACTGGCAGAATAAAGTTTAAAACATAGTAAAGCAATGAGTGTCAGATGGTGAGAGGTTCTTTTGTTTTACATGAAACCATTAGCCAGAGATCTGTGTATTACTTCCAGCTTACGTGCTCACTAGCAACCCTGCTTTAATAGCAGTACTGACTTGTCTTTCACCCCTCATTTGTAACACTGGCAACAAAGTCTTGTACTTGCAAATTTCTGGAAAAGAAAATGGATAATGTTCTCATACAATGTACTGAAGAAGCCCAGGACTATGTCTACTCATGACATCCATTTATAAAGTACAGCTTAAACCCAAACTCATGTCTACCCATGGCTTCCATTTACAAAATACAGAACAAATCCAAACCCATGCCCACTTATGACATCCATTCATAAGGTACAGGACAACACCAAGCCCATGTTCGCTTATGACTTCAATTTATAAAGTACAGGACAACCCCAAGCCCATGTCCACTCATGACTTCCATTTATAGTAAAACACATATAGAAGTGTAGCTGGTTCAGAAGAGCTTGCAGAAAGGGTGGTTGATTCAGAACTCTGTCTCTGTCTAACAGACGGACAGATAGGTCAACATGATAAGGCACTGTGGCTGAGCTCTGTAGCCCAAGGGTTGCAGGTTCGATCCCTGGTGAGGTCCACTCAGCCTTTCATCCTTCCGAGGTTGATAAAATGAGCAGCGCCTTGAGACCCTTACGGGTGATTAGCCACGCTTTACAAGTACCACATACATTCATTGAATAAAATTCCATTAGTGGTGGTAAAAATACACACTGTGGGGGACTTCAGGAATGGCTGTGATAAATGTAAGGCTATCCTACATACTAATTAATGCTTTGGATAATTATAAGGCTATCCAACATACTAATCAATGCCTGAGATAAGAATAAGGCTTTCCTACATACTAAATAATGCCTGAGATAAGCATAAGCCTATCCTGTTTTAATTACTGCCTGGGATAAACATAAGGCTATCCTTACTTCTAATGAATGTCTGGGATAAGCATAAGGCTATACTAAGGGAACGATTATCTAAAGGTCTCTGGGCTGGCGAGTTTATTTAAAAATGCTTGCAGGTCCTTCTATTTCCCTGGTGGAATTCTACAAAGACATTTTTTACCCTGAAAACAGGTTGTCTCGCTAAGGGGCATATACCGCATTTTCTTATGGGAAGGAGATGCACACATTACAAAAGTGCACAATTAAATTCATAATTTAAAAATCATAAAAAACTTTGAATTCAACCTTTCATCCAAAAATACAAAAGAAAAAATTGTATTTTTGAGGTGCGTTAAAAATCGTAACAAAATTGTTTACCAAAATTCGTATTTTATCAAAAATGTAAAATTTGTATGTAAGTTACACATGAATAAATCTTATTACATATGCACAGCATAAATTGAAATTTAAGTACCCTGGATGTGCAAAAACACAAAAAATAAATATAAAATGGGCTGAACATGGAAGTGTAAAACATTTTCTCTCAAATCCCAGTGTAATTCTCTAAATATTTCTGACCTAAAGTTCTCACAGTTTTTTCTCACAAATGAAAAGGTGGTGACGTGCAGTGATAGGAGGCAGGGGAGGCACTGCCTCCCCTGTCAAATAAAAAAAAAAAAAAACGTTTTTAATAATTAATAAAAAAAAAGTTGAGTGGTTTTGTGTACAAACTTTTTCTGACCACGCCCCCCAGGTACTGCCCCCACCCCCTCCCTCTGCCACCATAGCGATGCAAAACAATCCCATAAATCCTATCCATCATCCATGTTGTGCAAGGAGAGGCAGTGAGCCGTTCAGCTGCCCTCCATTGATTGTGCAACATGGATTGCTTGATATGTTACTAGCTCACTATGAGCTAGCGCCACCCAGTGGTTCTCTTGTGGGCCCATTTCATGCTCCAATAGAGGCGGTTCTCCAAACCGCCTCTATGATGGAGCTATCCAGACAGCCAATCAGCTATAAGCACTGCCGAGGACGTGAGTGACGTCAGTCTGATACTGGCGGGAACTTCAACTACTGTGAAGGAAAAGTGGACAAGTGGATGCCCATTGTTAACTTGCCTGGCTTCAGACTGACAGCCTCCGGAGTCAGGACCAAAGGAACATCAGCTGCTGGCTAGTCGATGTAAGTAAGGTTCTCAATACAAATCCGGACACAGTGCTCTCTCTGAGTAGCACAGTGCAGGGTTTATGGTTGTACTGAAGGCAGTATTTTTTTTTTTAATTGTCAGATGGGCAAGCTCATCCCCTGTTTCTGTGCTCGGTTCCCACATATTGACACAGCTCCATGTCTTTCACACTGTAAAAAGCAGATGATATCTTGCAGCTTTGTTGTGAGAGCTGCAGAATTTATTAGAACAACCTGAAAGAGTTACGGCAGCATTGCAGCTGGCTATCTCTAAACTTCAGATGTGTGTTAGCACTAGTAGTCATGGTCAGTGCTATTTACTGTATATGCACTCAGGCTTAGATCAACAACATAACGTGCGGAGCATAATTTAACCCTGTGGCACTGGCTACCAGAGAGGACTGGTATATTATCTCATGCAATGTAGTGCAGCCCTTTTTGGCAGCCATGGGGTTAAACTGTGCTCCACAATCTGTTGCTCTTCTGTGAAACTGAAAAGGTGAGGAGGTCATTTTGGATTGTCTGTTCCTTGCTTATTCTTCTGTCTTGTTGAACTGTCTTGATTTACAGCCCTTTGCACCAACATTATAGCAAGGTTATCTGTAGAACTGAGTCTGGCACTGTTTGTGAAAGACTTGTCCTAAAATGTGAGTCTGTTCAATAATTATTTTGCTCTGAGGTTTTTTCATAGTGAAAGAATTGTGCAGGGACATGGCATCATTGCACTCCTTACTGCATGTACAAATTTACAAAAAAAACAACATTATTTTTAATTTCTGCATTGAATACATAATTGTTAAAAATCCTATATATATATATATAGTAAATCCATACCATGAAACTTGGCTCCTAGACTCTGAACAGATTTCTCAAGCAATGTGTGTATATACAGTACCTATGCATTTTATGTGTGTGTATATATATTTTTTTTCCAGGGATGTGTAAATTGTATCACCCGGCTCTTGGGACATTGTTATGAGCACCAGGCAAGCAGTATTTTTTTTAGAAAATTCCACTAGTGTGGCGCTTACCGTTCCTGCGAGGGTCCGGGGTCCTTTCACTGAGCAGCGTCACTTCAGCGTGTCTGAGAGGTAACAGTGTGTCACGTCCGTTCCGCTCCTCCGTGCAGACTGTGTGGGAAATCCGGAAGTAGGGAGCCCAGCCGACACGCCTCTGTCCAGGCGTGATGAGAGTACAAAGTGCGACGTGAAAGAACGGCTACAGGGCTACAAACCTACTCAATCCAGTAAATAAAAGGGGACAGCATAAAAAAAGTTGTAAAAGTAAAAAGGCTTTATTGTGTAACGCTAAAAACAAGTAGAGCCGTAGCTCAAAACAGCATACACTGACAAAAGGGGTAACAGTGCAGCACAGCAGACATGTTTCGTGTGTCCTCAGCACACTTGTTCACTGCTATCTGATTGCTGCCACTGTTACTCCTATTTAAAGGAACAACACACATTAATTAAAAACAAAAATTAACCCCTTATTGTCCTATTGAATTAAGTATGTTAGGCTAAAATAATGACAGAATAACATAGGGTACAGAGAGGGAGTTCAAGCAGCTAGATTATAAGCACATTAGTATTTTATACAACAAATATTCAATAGAAGTCTAAACTGGCTCAATTAAGAGTAACTTAAAAAGAATAAGAATATATATACATTTGCATGTGTTCTTAAATCATGCTACTGCTGACTCATATTAGAGGTACCTTAAATAGATTTGAGGAAGGGGATACAGATACAGACAAAATCCTAAATGTAAGAGTGCAACATAACCAAATGTACCCATAATCCCTAGTTACTGAGCCCTAGATTAAATATGTTATATTTTGGTGAACAGTTATAATACACTATTATTGGCTATATGCACTATTGGTTTTTGAAAATGGTATAATTATACCGGGTATCACCTTAGTAAAACAAAAAAGGAAATGTAGTGCTTAAGTTAGATAAACAGATTGACATCGCTTTCTTTATTAATGCCATATGGATGTCTGGTGTTAAGTAGAAAAATCCATTGGGCTTCCTTATAGTCCAGCCTTTGGATTCTATCACCACCCCTTTTATGTGGTGGTACATGGTCAATTGCCTGTATGGACAAAAGGGCAGCATTGCCCGAGTGTTCAGATTTAAAGTGTCTGGCTACGGGAGTGAAGATATCTGGGTCTTCTATATCCCTAACATGTTCCTGGGCTGCATGTACAAATTTACAAAAAAAACAACATTATTTTTAATTTCTGCATTGAATACATAATTGTTAAAAATCCTATATATATATATATAGTAAATCCATACCATGAAACTTGGCTCCTAGACTCTGAACAGATTTCTCAAGCAATGTGTGTATATACAGTACCTATGCATTTTATGTGTGTGTATATATATTTTTTTTCCAGGGATGTGTAAATTGTATCACCCGGCTCTTGGGACATTGTTATGAGCACCAGGCAAGCAGTATTTTTTTTATGTAGCCCAACAATTAAGCAAGCAGGGCTGCAGCAATCTCATCCCCTAGGTCATGCAATCTCATCCCCTAGGTCATGCCTCCACGCCCAATACTTCATTTCCCATAAGCAAGGCACCACTTATAGACTGCCTTCTGCATAGTGACAGAGTCCCAGGTAGTATCAATGTGACTGAAGACATAAAGTAAAGTGTAAAGGTTTAAAAAAAACATAAATACATTAAAATAAAGTATTACACTCAAAGATACACATTTTGATAAAAAAAATATTTAAAATAAATATTTTAATTTTATTTTATAAGGGTTAAATGTATATGGTATATATATGACACCGTACTTTACTTGAAAGGGTTATAATGTGTGTATATATATATATATATATGTATATGAGCATGTGTGTGTGTGTATGTTCATGTGTATTTATGTGTTTATATTAGGGTGACCAGAAGTCCCCGATTTACGGGGCCAGCCCCCGGATTGAGGAGACTGTCCCTGGAAAAATTATGTCCCCGGAAATGTCCCCGGAAAGATGGTAAGCAGTGATGCTGCAGGCAGAAGAGTGTTGAGAGTTTTATTTTGTAGGCAGCAGCATGGTGAGTAGGCCCCAGACCAGGAGGAAGTGGTAAGAAAAGAGTATGCGTTGACGGTTGTAGGGGTTTGGAGCAAAGAACGTGTGCTCTGCTAACCCTAGGGGGAATATCTGGCTGGGCTGTGCCTCCACTCACTGACAGTGATTGTCACTCTTCCAGTTCCCTCTACTGCGGTTCCTACTCACCCTCTCTGTCAATGTCACTTTAAGAGATGCCAGGGTGAGTAGGGACCACGGCAGAGGGAACAGGAAGGCTACCCGGGGCAGACTAATCCATATTGGGGGAAGCATTCTGTCATATTTCATATCAGAGCGGGAGGGCTCCCAGAGCAGCACTTACTGCATTTATGGATATTCCCCCAAACTGGATGCTGGACGATCAGTTCTCCTGATGGTAGGGAGGAGGGTGAGCTGAGTGTTTTGAGACAGACAGCGTTAGGGATCTACTCATATAGCACATATAATTTGTAGCTGGGGCAGGGGCTGTCTGCGAGACTGGCAGGGATATAGGGGAGAGAGAAGGGAAAGTGACCCCAGGGATAGGAGGGAGAGAGAAACTGACCCTATGGATTTATACTCCTTTCATTGCTGTCTCCTCCCTTACATTGGTGTTTTCCCCCTTCTTTCAGTGTACTCTTCGCCCTTTCATTGTTCTCTCCCCCATTTCAGTGGTCTCTCTTCACCCTCATTAAGTGGTCTCTCTCCTCTCTTTCATTGGTCTCTCCCCTCTTTCATTGGTCTTTCCCCTCTTTCAGTGGTCTCTCTCTCCCTCTCCCCAGTCTCTCTCTGCCCTCCCCATCTGTCTCTCTCTGTCCCCCCATCTGTCTCTCTCTGTCCTCCTCCTCTGTCTCTCTCTGTCCTCCTCCTCTGTCTCTCTCTGTCCTCCCCCTCTGGCTCTCTCTGTCCTCCCCCTCTGGCTCTCTCTGTCCTCCTCCTCTGTCTATCTTTGTCCTCCTCCTCTGTCTCTCTCTGTCTTCCTCCTCTGTCTCTCTCTGTCCTCCTCCTCTGTCTCTCTCTGTCCTCCTCCTCTGTCTCTCTCTGTCATCCTCCTTTGTCTCTCTCTGTTCTCCTCCTCTGTCTCTCTCTGTTCTCCTCCTCTGTCTCTCTCTGTCTTTCTCCTCTGTCTCTCTCTGTCCTCCTCTGTCTCTCTCTGTCCTCCTCCTCTGTCTCTCTCTGTCCTCCTCCTCTGTCTCTCTCTGTCCTCCTCCTCTGTCTCTCTCTGTCCTCCTCCTCTGTCTCTCTTTGTCCTCCTCCTCTGTCTCTCTCTGTCCTCCTCCTCTGTCTCTCTCGATCTTCCTCCTCTGTCTCTCTCTGTCCTCCTCCTCTGTCCCTCTCTGTCCTCCTCCTCTGTCTATCTCTGTCTTCCTCCTCTGTCTCTCTCTGTCCTCCCCCTCTGTCTCTCTCTGTTTTCCCCCTCTGTCTCTCTCTGTCCTCCTCCTCTGTCTCTCTCTGTCCTCCTCCTCTGTCTCTCTCTGACTTCCTCCTCTGTCTCTCTCTGTTTTCCCCCTCTGTCTCTCTCTGTCCTCCCCCTCTGTCTCTCTCTTTTTTCCCCCTCTGTCTCTCTCTGTCCTCCTCCTCTGTCTCTCTCTGTCTTCCTCCTCTGTCTCTCTCTGTCCTCCCCCTCTGTCTCTCTCTGTCCTCCCCCTCTGTCTCTGTCTTCCTCCTCTGTCTCTCTCTGTCCTCCTCCTCTGTCTCTCTCTGTCCTCCTCCTCTGTCTCTCTTTGTCCTCCTCCTCTGTCTCTCTCTGTCCTCCTCCTCTGTCTCTCTCGATCTTCCTCCTCTGTCTCTCTCTGTCCTCCTCCTCTGTCCCTCTCTGTCCTCCTCCTCTGTCTCTCTCTGTCTTCCTCCTCTGTCTCTCTCTGTCCTCCCCCTCTGTCTCTCTCTGTTTTCCCCCTCTGTCTCTCTCTGTCCTCCTCCTCTGTCTCTCTCTGTCCTCCTCCTCTGTCTCTCTCTGTCTTCCTCTTCTGTCTCTCTCTGTCCATCTCCTCTGTCTCTCTCTGTCCTCCCCCTCTGTCTCTCTCTGTCCTCCCCCTCTGTCTCTGTCTTCCTCCTTTGTCTCTCTCTGTCCTCCTCCTCTGTCTCTCTCTGTCCTCCTCCTCTGTCTCTCTCTGTCCTCCTCCTCTGTCTCTCTCTGTCCTCCCCCTCTGTCTCTCTCTGTCCTCCTCCTCTGTCTCTCTCTGTCCTCCTCCTCTGTCTCTCTCTGTCCTCCTCCTCTGTCTCTCTCTGTCCTCCTCCTCTGTCTTTCTCTGTCCTCCACCTCTGTCTCTCTCTGTCCTCCTCTGTCTCTCTCTGTCCTCCCCCTCTGTCTCTCTCTGTCTTCCTCCTCTGTCTCTCTCTTTCCTCCTCCTCTGTCTTTCTCTGTCCTCCTCCTCTGTCTCTCTCTGTCATCCTCCTTTGTCTCTCTCTGTTCTCCTCCTCTGTCTCTCTCTGTCCTCCTCCTCTGTCTCTCTCTGTCTTCCTCCTCTGTCTCTCTCTGTCCTCCTCCTCTGTCTCTCTCTGTCCTCCTCCTCTGTCTCTCTCTGTCCTCCTCCTCTGTCTCTCTCTGTCCTCCTCCTCATTGGTTTCTCCCCTCTTTCATTGGGCTTTCCCCTCTTTCAGTGGTCTCTCTCTCCCTCTCCCCAGTCTCTCTCTGCCCTCCCCATCTGTCTCTCTCTGTCCTCCCCCTCAGTCTCTCTCTGTCCCCCCATCTGTCTCTCTCTGTCCTCCTCCTCTGTCTCTCCCTGTCCTCCTCTTCTGTCTCTCTCTGTCCTCCCCCTCTGGCTCTCTCTGTCCTCCTCCTCTGTCTATCTTTGTCCTCCTCCTCTGTCTCTCTCTGTCTTCCTCCGCTGTCTCTCTCTCCTCCTCCTCTGTGTCTCTCTGTCCTCCTCCTCTGTCTCTCTCTGTCCTCCTCCTCTGTCTCTCTCTTTCCTCCTCCTCTGTCTCTCTTTGTCCTCCTCCTCTGTCTCTCTCTGTCCTCCTCCTCTGTCTCTCTTTGTCCTCCTCCTCTGTCTGTCTCTGTCATCCTCCTTTGTCTCTCTCTGTTCTCCTCCTCTGTCTCTCTCTGTCCTCCTCCTCTGTCTCTCTCTGTCCTCCTCCTCTGTCTCTCTCTGTCCTCCTCCTCATTGGTTTCTCCCCTCTTTCATTGGTCTTTCCCCTCTTTCAGTGGTCTCTCTCTCCCTCTCCCCAGTCTCTCTCTGCCCTCCCCATCTGTCTCTCTCTGTCCTCCCCCTCAGTCTCTCTCTGTCCCCCCATCTGTCTCTCTCTGTCCTCCTCCTCTGTCTCTCCCTGTCCTCCTCTTCTGTCTCTCTCTGTCCTCCCCCTCTGGCTCTCTCTGTCCTCCTCCTCTGTCTCTCTCGATCTTCCTCCTCTGTCTCTCTCTGTCCTCCTCCTCTGTCCCTCTCTGTCCTCCTCCTCTGTCTATCTCTGTCTTCCTCCTTTGTCTCTCTCTGTCCTCCTCCTCTGTCTCTCTCTGTCCCCCCTCTGTCTCTCTCTGTCCTCCTCCTCTGTCTCTCTCTGTCCTCCTCCTCTGTCTCTCTCTGTCCTCCTCCTCTGTCTCTCTCTGTCCTCCTCCTCCTCTGTCTCTCTTTGTCCTCCTCCTCTGTCTCTCTCTGTCCTCCTCCTCCTCTGTCTCTCTTTGTCCTCCTCCTCTGTCTCTCTCTGTCCTCCTCCTCTGTCTCTCTCTGTCTTCCTCCTCTGTCTCTCTCTGTCCTCCTCCTCTGTCTCTCTCTGTCCTACTTCCTCTCTCTCTCCCTGTCTTCCTCCTCTGTCTCTCTCTGTCCTCCCCCTCTGCCTCTCTCTGTTCTCCTCCTCTGTCTCTCTCTGTCTTCCTCCTCTGTCTCTCTTTGTCCTCCTCCTCTGTCTCTTTTTCTTCCTCCTATGTCTCTCTATGTCCTCCCCCTCTGTCTCTCTCTGTCCTCCCCCTCTGTCTCTCTCTGTCCTCCCCCTCTGTCTCTGTCTTCCTCCTTTGTCTCTCTCTGTCCTCCTCCTCTGTCTCTCTCTGTCCTCCTCCTCTGTCTCTCTCTGTCCTCCTCCTCTGTCTCTCTCTGTCCTCCCCCTCTGTCTCTCTCTGTCCTCCTCCTCTGTCTCTCTCTGTCCTCCTCCTCTGTCTCTCTCTGTCCTCCTCCTCTGTCTCTCTCTGTCCTCCTCCTCTGTCTCTCTCTGTCCTCCCCCTCTGTCTCTCTCTGTCCTCCTCCTCTGTCTCTCTCTGTCCTCCCCCTCTGTCTCTCTCTGTCTTCCTCCTCTGTCTCTCTCTTTCCTCCTCCTCTGTCTTTCTCTGTCCTCCTCCTCTGTCTCTCTCTGTCATCCTCCTTTGTCTCTCTCTGTTCTCCTCCTCTGTCTCTCTCTGTCCTCCTCCTCTGTCTCTCTCTGTCTTCCTCCTCTTTCTCTCTTTGTCCTCCTCCTCTGTCTCTCTCTGTCCTCCTCCTCTGTCTCTCTCTGTCCTCCTCCTCTGTCTCTCTCTGTCCTCCTCCTCATTGGTTTCTCCCCTCTTTCATTGGGCTTTCCCCTCTTTCAGTGGTCTCTCTCTCCCTCTCCCCAGTCTCTCTGCCCTCCCCATCTGTCTCTCTCTGTCCTCCCCCTCAGTCTCTCTCTGTCCCCCCATCTGTCTCTCTCTGTCCTCCTCCTCTGTCTCTCCCTGTCCTCCTCTTCTGTCTCTCTCTGTCCTCCCCCTCTGGCTCTCTCTGTCCTCCTCCTCTGTCTATCTTTGTCCTCCTCCTCTGTCTCTCTCTGTCTTCCTCCGCTGTCTCTCTCTCCTCCTCCTCTGTGTCTCTCTGTCCTCCTCCTCTGTCTCTCTCTGTCCTCCTCCTCTGTCTCTCTCTGTCCTCCTCCTCTGTCTCTCTTTGTCCTCCTCCTCTGTCTCTCTCTGTCCTCCTCCTCTGTCTCTCTTTGTCCTCCTCCTCTGTCTCTCTCTGTCATCCTCCTTTGTCTCTCTCTGTTCTCCTCCTCTGTCTCTCTCTGTCCTCCTCCTCTGTCTCTCTCTGTCCTCCTCCTCTGTCTCTCTCTGTCCTCCTCCTCATTGGTTTCTCCCCTCTTTCATTGGTCTTTCCTCTCTTTCAGTGGTCTCTCTCTCCCTCTCCCCAGTCTCTCTCTGCCCTCCCCATCTGTCTCTCTCTGTCCTCCCCCTCAGTCTCTCTCTGTCCCCCCATCTGTCTCTCTCTGTCCTCCTCCTCTGTCTCTCCCTGTCCTCCTCTTCTGTCTCTCTCTGTCCTCCCCCTCTGGCTCTCTCTGTCCTCCTCCTCTGTCTCTCTCGATCTTCCTCCTCTGTCTCTCTCTGTCCTCCTCCTCTGTCCCTCTCTGTCCTCCTCCTCTGTCTATCTCTGTCTTCCTCCTTTGTCTCTCTCTGTCCTCCTCCTCTGTCTCTCTCTGTCCCCCCTCTGTCTCTCTCTGTCCTCCTCCTCTGTCTCTCTCTGTCCTCCTCCTCTGTCTCTCTCTGTCCTCCTCCTCTGTCTCTCTCTGTCCTCCTCCTCCTCTGTCTCTCTTTGTCCTCCTCCTCTGTCTCTCTCTGTCCTCCTCCTCCTCTGTCTCTCTTTGTCCTCCTCCTCTGTCTCTCTCTGTCCTCCTCCTCTGTCTCTCTCTGTCTTCCTCCTCTGTCTCTCTCTGTCCTCCTCCTCTGTCTCTCTCTGTCCTACTTCCTCTCTCTCTCCCTGTCTTCCTCCTCTGTCTCTCTCTGTCCTCCCCCTCTGTCTCTCTCTGTTCTCCTCCTCTGTCTCTCTCTGTCTTCCTCCTCTGTCTCTCTTTGTCCTCCTCCTCTGTCTCTTTTTCTTCCTCCTCTGTCTCTCTATGTCCTCCCCCTCTGTCTCTCTCTGTCCTCCTCCTCTGTCTCTCTCTGTCCTCCTCCTCTGTCTCTCTGTGTCCTTCTCCTCTGTCTCTCTCTGTCCTCCCCCTCTGTCTCTCTCTGTCCTCCCCCTCTGTCTCTGTCTTCCTCCTTTGTCTCTCTCTGTCCTCCTACCCTGTCTCTCTCTGTCCTCCTCCTCTGTCTCTCTCTGTCCTCCTCCTCTGTCTCTCTTTGTCCTCATCCTCTGTCTCTCTCTGTCCTCCTCCTCTGTCTCTCTTTGTCCTCCTCCTCTGTCTCTCTCTGTCCTCCTCCTCTGTCTCTCTCTGTCTTCCTCCTCTGTCTCTCTCTGTCCTCCTCCTCTGTCTCTCTCTGTCCTCCTCCTCTGTCTCTCTCTGTCTTCCTCCTCTGTCTCTCTCTGTCCCCCCTTCTGTCTCTCTCTGTCCTCCTCCTCTGTCTCTCTCTGTCCTCCTCCTCCTCTGACTCTCTCTGTCCTCCTCCTCTGTCTATCTCTGTCCTCCCCCTCTGTCTCTCTCTGTCCTCCTCCTCTGTCTATCTCTGTCCTCCCCCTCTGTCTCTCTCTGTCCTCCTCCTCTGTCTAACTCTGTCCTCCCCCTCTGTCTCTCTCTGTCCTCCCCCTCTGTCTCTCTCTGACCTCCCCCTCTGTCTCTCTCTGTCCTCACCCTCTGTCTCTCTCTGTCCTCCCCCACTGCCTATCTCTGTCTTCCTCCTCTGTCTCTCTGTGTCTTCCTCCTCTGTCTCTCTCTGTCTTCCTCCTTTGTCTCTTTCTGTCCTCTTCCTCTATCTCTCTCTGTTCTCCTCCTCTGTCTCTCTCTGTTCACCTCCTCTGCCTCTCTCTGTTCTCCTCCACCATCTCTCTCTGTTCTCCTCCTCTGTCTCTCTCTGTATTCCTCCTCTGTCTCTCTCTGTCTTCCTCCTCTGTCTCTCTCTGTCCTTCTCCTCTGTCTCTCTCTGTCCTCCTCCTCTGTCTCTCTCTGTCCTCCTCCTCTGTCTCTATCTGTCCTCCTCCTCTTTCTCTCTCTGTCCTCCTCCTCTGTCTCTGTCTCCCTCCTTTGTCTCTCTCTGTCATCCTCCTTTGTCTCTCTCTGTTCTCCTCCTCTGTCTCTCTCTGTCCTCCTCCTCTTTTGTCTCTCTCTGTCCTCCTCCTCTGTCTCTCTCTGTCCTCCTCCTCTGTCTCTGTCTCCCTCCTTTGTCTCTCTCTGTCATCCTCCTCTGTCTCTCTCTGACCTCCCCCTCTGTCTCTCTCTGTCCTCACCCTCTGTCTCTCTCTGTCCTCCCCCACTGCCTATCTCTGTCTTCCTCCTCTGTCTCTCTGTGTCTTCCTCCTCTGTCTCTCTCTGTCTTCCTCCTTTGTCTCTTTCTGTCCTCTTCCTCTATCTCTCTCTGTTCTCCTCCTCTGTCTCTCTCTGTTCACCTCCTCTGCCTCTCTCTGTTCTCCTCCACCATCTCTCTCTGTTCTCCTCCTCTGTCTCTCTCTGTATTCCTCCTCTGTCTCTCTCTGTCTTCCTCCTCTGTCTCTCTCTGTCCTTCTCCTCTGTCTCTCTCTGTCCTCCTCCTCTGTCTCTCTCTGTCCTCCTCCTCTGTCTCTATCTGTCCTCCTCCTCTTTCTCTCTCTGTCCTCCTCCTCTGTCTCTGTCTCCCTCCTTTGTCTCTCTCTGTCATCCTCCTTTGTCTCTCTCTGTTCTCCTCCTCTGTCTCTCTCTGTCCTCCTCCTCTTTTGTCTCTCTCTGTCCTCCTCCTCTGTCTCTCTCTGTCCTCCTCCTCTGTCTCTGTCTCCCTCCTTTGTCTCTCTCTGTCATCCTCCTCTGTCTCTCTCTGTTCTCCTCCTCTGTCTCTCTCTGTCCTCCTCCTCCTCTTTCTCTCTGTCCTCCTCCTCTGTCTCTCTCTGTCCTTCTCCTCTGTCTCTCTCTGTCCTCCTCATCTGTCACTCTCTGTCCTTCTCCTCTGTCTCTCTCTTTGTCCTCCTCCTCTGTCTCTCTCTGTCCTCCTCCTCTGTCTCTCTTTGTCCTCCTCCTCTGTCTCTCTCTGTCCTCCTCCTCTGTCTTTCTCGATCTTCCTCCTCTGTCTCTCTCTGTCCTCCTCCTCTGTCCCTCTCTGTCCTCCTCCTCTGTCTCTCTCTGTCTTCCTCTTCTGTCTCTCTCTGTCCTCCCCCTCTGTCTCTCTCTGTTTTCCCCCTCTGTCTCTCTCTGTCCTCCTCCTCTGTCTCTCTCTGTCCTCCTCCTCTGTCTCTCTCTGTCTTCCTCCTCTGTCTCTCTCTGTCCATCTCCTCTGTCTCTCTCTGTCCTCCCCCTCTGTCTCTTTCTGTCCTCCCCCTCTGTCTCTGTCTTCCTCCTTTGTCTCTCTCTGTCGTCCTCCTCTGTCTCTCTCTGCCCCCCCTCTGTCTCTCTCTGTCCTCCTCCTCTGTCTCTCTCTGTCTTCCTCCTCTGTCTCTCTCTGTCCTCCTCCTCTGTCTCTCTCTGTCCTCCCCCTCTGTCTCTCTCTGTCCTCCTCCTCTGTCTATCTTTGTCTTCCTCCTCTGTCTCTCTCTGTCCTCCTCCTCTGTCTCTCACTGTCCTCCTCCTCTGTCTCTCTCTGTCATCCTCCTTTGTCTCTCTCTGTTCTCCTCTTCTGTCTCTCTCTGTCCTCCTCCTCTGTCTCTCTCTGTCTTCTTCCTCTGTCTCTCTCTGTCCTCCTCCTCTGTCTCTCTCTGTCCTCCTCCTCTGTCTCTCTCTGTCCTCCTCCTTTGTCTCTCTCTGTCCTCCTCCTCTGTCTCTCTCTGTCCTCCTCCTCTGTCTCTCTTTGTCCTCCTCCTCTGTCTCTCTCTGTCCTCCTCCTCTGTCTCTCTTTGTCCTCCTCCTCTGTCTCTCTCTGTCCTCCTCCTCTGTCTCTCTCGATCTTCCTCTTCTGTCTCTCTCTGTCCTCCTCCTCTGTCCCTCTCTGTCCTCCTCCTCTGTCTCTCTCTGTCTTCCTCCTCTGTATCTCTCTGTCCTCCTCCTCTGTCTCTCTGTCCTCCTCCTCTGTCTCTCTCTGTCATCCTCCTTTGTCTCTCTCTGTTCTCCTCCTCTGTCTCTCTCTGTCCTCCTCCTCTGTCTCTCTCTGTCTTCCTCCTCTGTCTCTCTCTGTCCTCCACCGCTGTCTCTCTCTCCTCCTCCTCTGTGTCTCTCTGTCCTCCTCCTCTGTCTCTCTCTGTCCTCCTCCTCTGTCTCTCTCTGTCCTCCTCCTCTGTCTCTCTTTGTCCTCCTCCTCTGTCTCTCTCTGTCCTCCTCCTCTGTCTCTCTTTGTCCTCCTCCTCTGTCTCTCTCTGTCCTCCTCCTCTGTCTCTCTCGATCTTCCTCCTCTGTCTCTCTCTGTCCTCCTCCTCTGTCCCTCTCTGTCCTCCTCCTCTGTCTCTCTCTGTCTTCCTCCTCTGTCTCTCTCTGTCCTCCCCCTCTCTCTCTCTCTGTTTTCCCCCTCTGTCTCTCTCTGTCCTCCTTCTCTGTCTCTCTCTGTCCTCCTCCTCTGTCTCTCTCTGTCCATCTCCTCTGTCTCTCTGTGTCCTCCCCCTCTGTCTCTCTCTGTCCTCCCCCTCTGTCTCTGTCTTCCTCCTTTGTCTCTCTCTGTCCTTCTCCTCTGTCTCTCTCTGTCCCCCCTCTGTCTCTCTCTGTCCTCCTCCTCTGTCTCTCTCTGTCCTCCTCCTCTGTCTCTCTCTGTCCTCCTCCTCTGTCTCTCTCTGTCCTCCTCCTCCTCTGTCTCTCTTTGTCCTCCTCCTCTGTCTCTTTTTCTTCCTCCTCTGTCTCTCTATGTCCTCCCCTCTGTCTCTCTCTGTCCTCCTCCTCTGTCTCTCTCTGTCCTCCTCCTCTGTCTCTCTGTGTCCTTCTCCTCTGTCTCTCTCTGTCCTCCCCCTCTGTCTCTCTCTGTCCTCCCCCTCTGTCTCTGTCTTCCTCCTTTGTCTCTCTCTGTCCTCCTACCCTGTCTCTCTCTGTCCTCCTCCTCTGTCTCTCTCTGTCCTCCTCCTCTGTCTCTCTTTGTCCTCATCCTCTGTCTCTCTCTGTCCTCCTCCTCTGTCTCTCTTTGTCCTCCTCCTCTGTCTCTCTCTGTCCTCCTCCTCTGTCTCTCTCTGTCTTCCTCCTCTGTCTCACTCTGTCCTCCTCCTCTGTCTCTCTCTGTCCTCCTCCTCTGTCTCTCTCTGTCTTCCTCCTCTGTCTCTCTCTGTCCCCCCTTCTGTCTCTCTCTGTCCTCCTCCTCTGTCTCTCTCTGTCCTCCTCCTCCTCTGACTCTCTCTGTCCTCCTCCTCTGTCTATCTCTGTCCTCCCCCTCTGTCTCTCTCTGTCCTCCTCCTCTGTCTATCTCTGTCCTCCCCCTCTGTCTCTCTCTGTCCTCCTCCTCTGTCTAACTCTGTCCTCCCCCTCTGTCTCTCTCTGTCCTCCCCCTCTGTCTCTCTCTGTCCTCCCCCTCTGTCTCTCTCTGTCCTCACCCTCTGTCTCTCTCTGTCCTCCCCCACTGCCTATCTCTGTCTTCCTCCTCTGTCTCTCTGTGTCTTCCTCCTCTGTCTCTCTCTGTCTTCCTCCTTTGTCTCTTTCTGTCCTCTTCCTCTATCTCTCTCTGTTCTCCTCCTCTGTCTCTCTCTGTTCACCTCCTCTGCCTCTCTCTGTTCTCCTCCTCCATCTCTCTCTGTTCTCCTCCTCTGTCTCTCTCTGTTCTCCTCCTCCATCTCTCTCTGTCCTCCTCCTCTGTCTCTCTCTGTATTCCTCCTCTGTCTCTCTCTGTCTTCCTCCTCTGTCTCTCTCTGTCCTTCTCCTCTGTCTCTCTCTGTCCTCCTCCTCTGTCTCTCTCTGTCCTCCTCCTCTGTCTCTATCTGTCCTCCTCCTCTTTTGTCTCTCTCTGTCCTCCTCCTCTGTCTCTGTCTCCCTCCTTTGTCTCTCTCTGTCATCCTCCTTTGTCTCTCTCTGTTCTCCTCCTCTGTCTCTCTCTGTCCTCCTCCTCTTTTGTCTCTCTCTGTCCTCCTCCTCTGTCTCTCTCTCTGTCCTCCTCCTCTGTCTCTGTCTCCCTCCTTTGTCTCTCTCTGTCATCCTCCTCTGTCTCTCTCTGTTCTCCTCCTCTGTCTCTCTCTGTCCTCCTCCTCCTATCTCTCTCTGTCCTCCTCCTCTGTCTCTCTCTGTCCTTCTCCTCTGTCTCTCTCTGTCCTCCTCATCTGTCACTCTCTGTCCTTCTCCTCTGTCTCTCTCTTTGTCCTCCTCCTCTGTCTCTCTCTGTTCTCCTCCTCTGTCTCTCTTTGTCCTCCTCCTCTGTCTCTCTCTGTCCTCCTCCTCTGTCTTTCTCGATCTTCCTCCTCTGTCTCTCTCTGTCCTCCTCCTCTGTCCCTCTCTGTCCTCCTCCTCTGTCTCTCTCTGTCTTCCTCTTCTGTCTCTCTCTGTCCTCCCCCTCTGTCTCTCTCTGTTTTCCCCCTCTGTCTCTCTCTGTCCTCCTCCTCTGTCTCTCTCTGTCCTCCTCCTCTGTCTCTCTCTGTCTTCCTCCTCTGTCTCTCTCTGTCCATCTCCTCTGTCTCTCTCTGTCCTCCCCCTCTGTCTCTCTCTGTCCTCCCCCTCTGTCTCTGTCTTCCTCCTTTGTCTCTCTCTGTCGTCCTCCTCTGTCTCTCTCTGCCCCCCCTCTGTCTCTCTCTGTCCTCCTCCTCTGTCTCTCTCTGTCTTCCTCCTCTGTCTCTCTTTGTCCTCCTCCTCTGTCTCTCTCTGTCCTCCCCCTCTGTCTCTCTCTGTCCTCCTCCTCTGTCTATCTTTGTCTTCCTCCTCTGTCTCTCTCTGTCCTCCTCCTCTGTCTCTCACTGTCCTCCTCCTCTGTCTCTCTCTGTCATCCTCCTTTGTCTCTCTCTGTTCTCCTCTTCTGTCTCTCTCTGTCCTCCTCCTCTGTCTCTCTCTGTCTTCCTCCTCTGTCTCTCTCTGTCCTCCTCCTCTGTCTCTCTCTGTCCTCCTCCTCTGTCTCCCTCTGTCCTCCTCCTTTGTCTCTCTCTGTCCTCCTCCTCTGTCTCTCTCTGTCCTCCTCCTCTGTCTCTCTTTGTCCTCCTCCTCTGTCTCTCTCTGTCCTCCTCCTCTGTCTCTCTTTGTCCTCCTCCTCTGTTTCTCATTGTCCTCCTCCTCTGTCTCTCTCTGTCCTCCTCCTCTGTCTCTCTCTGTCCTCCTCCTCTGTCTCTCTCTGTCCTCCTCCTCTGTCTCTCTTTGTCCTTCTCCTCTGTCTCTCTCTGTCCTCCTCCTCTGTCTCTCTTTGTCCTCCTCCTCTGTTTCTCATTGTCCTCCTCCTCTGTCTCTCTCTGTCCTCCTCCTCTGTCTCTCTCTGTCTTCCTCCTCTGTCTCTCTCTGTCCTCCTCCTCTGTCTCTCTCTGTCCTACTTCCTCTCTCTCTCTCTGTCCTCCTCCTCTGTCTCTCTCTGTCCTCCTCCTCTGTCTATCTTTGTCTTCCTCCTCTGTCTCTCTCTGTCCTCCTCCTCTGTCTCTCACTGTCCTCCTCCTCTGTCTCTCTCTGTCATCCTCCTTTGTCTCTCTCTGTTCTCCTCTTCTGTCTCTCTCTGTCCTCCTCCTCTGTCTCTCTCTGTCCTCCTCCTCTGTCTCTCTCTGTCCTCCTCCTCTGTCTCTCTTTGTCCTCATCCTCTGTCTCTCTCTGTCCTCCTCCTCTGTCTCTCTTTGTCCTCCTCCTCTGTCTCTCTCTGTCCTCCTCCTCTGTCTCTCTCTGTCTTCCTCCTCTGTCTCTCTCTGTCCTCCTCCTCTGTCTCTCTCTGTCCTCCTCCTCTGTCTCTCTCTGTCTTCCTCCTCTGTCTCTCTCTGTCCCCCTTCTGTCTCTCTCTGTCCTCCTCCTCCTCTGACTCTCTCTGTCCTCCTCCTCTGTCTATCTCTGTCCTCCCCCTCTGTCTCTCTCTGTCCTCCTCCTCTGTCTATCTCTGTCCTCCCCCTCTGTCTCTCTCTGTCCTCCTCCTCTGTCTAACTCTGTCCTCCCCCTCTGTCTCTCTCTGTCCTCCCCCTCTGTCTCTCTCTGTCCTCACCCTCTGTCTCTCTCTGTCCTCCCCCACTGCCTATCTCTGTCTTCCTCCTCTGTCTCTCTGTGTCTTCCTCCTCTGTCTCTCTCTGTCTTCCTCCTTTGTCTCTTTCTGTCCTCTTCCTCTATCTCTCTCTGTTCTCCTCCTCTGTCTCTCTCTGTTCTCCTCCTCTGTCTCTCTCTGTTCACCTCCTCTTCCTCTCTCTGTTCTCCTCCTCCATCTCTCTCTGTTCTCCTCCTCTGTCTCTCTCTGTTCTCCTCCTCCATCTCTCTCTGTCCTCCTCCTCTGTCTCTCTCTGTATTCCTCCTCTGTCTCTCTCTGTCTTCCTCCTCTGTCTCTCTCTGTCCTTCTCCTCTGTCTCTCTCTGTCCTCCTCCTCTGTCTCTCTCTGTCCTCCTCCTCTGTCTCTATCTGTCCTCCTCCTCTTTTGTCTCTCTCTGTCCTCCTCCTCTGTCTCTGTCTCCCTCCTCTGTCTCTCTCTGTCATCCTCCTCTGTCTCTCTCTGTCTTCCTCCTCTGTCTCTCTCTGTCCTTCTCCTCTGTCTCTCTCTGTCCTCCTCCTCTGTCTCTCTCTGTCCTCCTCCTCTGTCTCTATCTGTCCTCCTCCTCTTTTGTCTCTCTCTGTCCTCCTCCTCTGTCTCTGTCTCCCTCCTCTGTCTCTCTCTGTCATCCTCCTTTGTCTCTCTCTGTTCTCCTCCTCTGTCTCTCTCTGTCCTCCTCCTCTGTCTCTGTCTCCCTCCTTTGTCTCTCTCTGTCATCCTCCTCTGTCTCTCTCTGTTCTCCTCCTCTGTCTCTCTCTGTCCTCCTCCTCCTCTCTATCTCTGTCCTCCTCCTCTGTCTCTCTCTGTCCTTCTCCTCTGTCTCTCTCCGTCCTCCTCATCTGTCACTCTCTGTCCTTCTCCTCTGTCTCTCTCTTTGTCCTCCTCCTCTGTCTCTCTCTGTCCTCCTCCTCTGTCTCTCTTTGTCCTCCTCCTCTGTCTCTCTCTGTCCTCCTCCTCTGTCTTTCTCGATCTTCCTCCTCTGTCTCTCTCTGTCCTCCTCCTCTGTCCCTCTCTGTCCTCCTCCTCTGTCTCTCTCTGTCTTCCTCTTCTGTCTCTCTCTGTCCTCCCCCTCTGTCTCTCTCTGTTTTCCCCCTCTGTCTCTCTCTGTCCTCCTCCTCTGTCTCTCTCTGTCCTCCTCCTCTGTCTCTCTCTGTCTTCCTCCTCTGTCTCTCTCTGTCCATCTCCTCTGTCTCTCTCTGTCCTCCCCCTCTGTCTCTGTCTTCCTCCTTTGTCTCTCTCTGTCCTCCTACCCTGTCTCTCTCTGTCCTCCTCCTCTGTCTCTCTCTGTCCTCCTCCTCTGTCTCTCTTTGTCCTCATCCTCTGTCTCTCTCTGTCCTCCTCCTCTGTCTCTCTTTGTCCTCCTCCTCTGTCTCTCTCTGTCCTCCTCCTCTGTCTCTCTCTGTCTTCCTCCTCTGTCTCACTCTGTCCTCCTCCTCTGTCTCTCTCTGTCCTCCTCCTCTGTCTCTCTCTGTCTTCCTCCTCTGTCTCTCTCTGTCCCCCCTTCTGTCTCTCTCTGTCCTCCTCCTCTGTCTCTCTCTGTCCTCCTCCTCCTCTGACTCTCTCTGTCCTCCTCCTCTGTCTATCTCTGTCCTCCCCCTCTGTCTCTCTCTGTCCTCCTCCTCTGTCTATCTCTGTCCTCCCCCTCTGTCTCTCTCTGTCCTCCTCCTCTGTCTAACTCTGTCCTCCCCCTCTGTCTCTCTCTGTCCTCCCCCTCTGTCTCTCTCTGTCCTCCCCCTCTGTCTCTCTCTGTCCTCACCCTCTGTCTCTCTCTGTCCTCCCCCACTGCCTATCTCTGTCTTCCTCCTCTGTCTCTCTGTGTCTTCCTCCTCTGTCTCTCTCTGTCTTCCTCCTTTGTCTCTTTCTGTCCTCTTCCTCTATCTCTCTCTGTTCTCCTCCTCTGTCTCTCTCTGTTCACCTCCTCTGCCTCTCTCTGTTCTCCTCCTCCATCTCTCTCTGTTCTCCTCCTCTGTCTCTCTCTGTTCTCCTCCTCCATCTCTCTCTGTCCTCCTCCTCTGTCTCTCTCTGTATTCCTCCTCTGTCTCTCTCTGTCTTCCTCCTCTGTCTCTCTCTGTCCTTCTCCTCTGTCTCTCTCTGTCCTCCTCCTCTGTCTCTCTCTGTCCTCCTCCTCTGTCTCTATCTGTCCTCCTCCTCTTTTGTCTCTCTCTGTCCTCCTCCTCTGTCTCTGTCTCCCTCCTTTGTCTCTCTCTGTCATCCTCCTTTGTCTCTCTCTGTTCTCCTCCTCTGTCTCTCTCTGTCCTCCTCCTCTTTTGTCTCTCTCTGTCCTCCTCCTCTGTCTCTCTCTCTCTCTGTCCTCCTCCTCTGTCTCTGTCTCCCTCCTTTGTCTCTCTCTGTCATCCTCCTCTGTCTCTCTCTGTTCTCCTCCTCTGTCTCTCTCTGTCCTCCTCCTCTGTCTCTCTCTGTCCTCCTCCTCTGTCTCTCTCTGTCCTTCTCCTCTGTCTCTCTCTGTCCTCCTCATCTGTCACTCTCTGTCCTTCTCCTCTGTCTCTCTCTTTGTCCTCCTCCTCTGTCTCTCTCTGTTCTCCTCCTCTGTCTCTCTTTGTCCTCCTCCTCTGTCTCTCTCTGTCCTCCTCCTCTGTCTTTCTCGATCTTCCTCCTCTGTCTCTCTCTGTCCTCCTCCTCTGTCCCTCTCTGTCCTCCTCCTCTGTCTCTCTCTGTCTTCCTCTTCTGTCTCTCTCTGTCCTCCCCCTCTGTCTCTCTCTGTTTTCCCCCTCTGTCTCTCTCTGTCCTCCTCCTCTGTCTCTCTCTGTCCTCCTCCTCTGTCTCTCTCTGTCTTCCTCCTCTGTCTCTCTCTGTCCATCTCCTCTGTCTCTCTCTGTCCTCCCCCTCTGTCTCTCTCTGTCCTCCCCCTCTGTCTCTGTCTTCCTCCTTTGTCTCTCTCTGTCGTCCTCCTCTGTCTCTCTCTGCCCGCCCTCTGTCTCTCTCTGTCCTCCTCCTCTGTCTCTCTCTGTCTTCCTCCTCTGTCTCTCTTTGTCCTCCTCCTCTGTCTCTCTCTGTCCTCCCCCTCTGTCTCTCTCTGTCCTCCTCCTCTGTCTATCTTTGTCTTCCTCCTCTGTCTCTCTCTGTCCTCCTCCTCTGTCTCTCACTGTCCTCCTCCTCTGTCTCTCACTGTCCTCCTCCTCTGTCTCTCTCTGTCATCCTCCTTTGTCTCTCTCTGTTCTCCTCTTCTGTCTCTCTCTGTCCTCCTCCTCTGTCTCTCTCTGTCTTCCTCCTCTGTCTCTCTCTGTCCTCCTCCTCTGTCTCTCTCTGTCCTCCTCCTCTGTCTCTCTCTGTCCTCCTCCTCTGTCTCTCTCTGTCCTCCTCCTCTGTCTCTCTCTGTCCTCCTCCTCTGTCTCTCTTTGTCCTCCTCCTCTGTCTCTCTCTGTCCTCCTCCTCTGTCTCTCTTTGTCCTCCTCCTCTGTTTCTCATTGTCCTCCTCCTCTGTCTCTCTCTGTCCTCCTCCTCTGTCTCTCTCTGTCCTCCTCCTCTGTCTCTCTCTGTCCTCCTCCTCTGTCTCTCTTTGTCCTCCTCCTCTGTCTCTCTCTGTCCTCCTCCTCTGTCTCTCTTTGTCCTCCTCCTCTGTTTCTCATTGTCCTCCTCCTCTGTCTCTCTCTGTCCTCCTCCTCTGTCTCTCTCTGTCTTCCTCCTCTATCTCTCTCTGTCCTCCTCCTCTGTCTCTCTCTGTCCTACTTCCTCTCTCTCTCTCTGTCCTCCTCCTCTGTCTCTCTCTGTCCTCCTCCTCTGTCTATCTTTGTCTTCCTCCTCTGTCTCTCTCTGTCCTCCTCCTCTGTCTCTCACTGTCCTCCTCCTCTGTCTCTCTCTGTCATCCTCCTTTGTCTCTCTCTGTTCTCCTCTTCTGTCTCTCTCTGTCCTCCTCCTCTGTCTCTCTCTGTCCTCCTCCTCTGTCTCTCTCTGTCCTCCTCCTCTGTCTCTCTTTGTCCTCATCCTTTGTCTCTCTCTGTCCTCCTCCTCTGTCTCTCTTTGTCCTCCTCCTCTGTCTCTCTCTGTCCTCCTCCTCTGTCTCTCTCTGTCTTCCTCCTCTGTCTCACTCTGTCCTCCTCCTCTGTCTCTCTCTGTCCTCCTCCTCTGTCTCTCTCTGTCTTCCTCCTCTGTCTCTCTCTGTCCCCCTTCTGTCTCTCTCTGTCCTCCTCCTCCTCTGACTCTCTCTGTCCTCCTCCTCTGTCTATCTCTGTCCTCCCCCTCTGTCTCTCTCTGTCCTCCTCCTCTGTCTATCTCTGTCCTCCCCCTCTGTCTCTCTCTGTCCTCCTCCTCTGTCTAACTCTGTCCTCCCCCTCTGTCTCTCTCTGTCCTCCCCCTCTGTCTCTCTCTGTCCTCCCCCTCTGTCTCTCTCTGTCCTCCCCCTCTGTCTCTCTCTGTCCTCACCCTCTGTCTCTCTCTGTCTTCCTCCACTGCCTATCTCTGTCTTCCTCCTCTGTCTCTCTGTGTCTTCCTCCTCTGTCTCTCTCTGTCTTCCTCCTTTGTCTCTTTCTGTCCTCTTCCTCTATCTCTCTCTGTTCTCCTCCTCTGTCTCTCTCTGTTCACCTCCTCTTCCTCTCTCTGTTCTCCTCCTCCATCTCTCTCTGTTCTCCTCCTCTGTCTCTCTCTGTTCTCCTCCTCCATCTCTCTCTGTCCTCCTCCTCTGTCTCTCTCTGTATTCCTCCTCTGTCTCTCTCTGTCTTCCTCCTCTGTCTCTCTCTGTCCTTCTCCTCTGTCTCTCTCTGTCCTCCTCCTCTGTCTCTCTCTGTCCTCCTCCTCTGTCTCTATCTGTCCTCCTCCTCTTTTGTCTCTCTCTGTCCTCCTCCTCTGTCTCTGTCTCCCTCCTCTGTCTCTCTCTGTCATCCTCCTTTGTCTCTCTCTGTTCTCCTCCTCTGTCTCTCTCTGTCCTCCTCCTCTTTTGTCTCTCTCTGTCCTCCTCCTCTGTCTCTCTCTGTCCTCCTCCTCTGTCTCTGTCTCCCTCCTTTGTCTCTCTCTGTCATCCTCCTCTGTCTCTCTCTGTTCTCCTCCTCTGTCTCTCTCTGTCCTCCTCCTCCTCTCTCTCTCTGTCCTCCTCCTCTGTCTCTCTCTGTCCTTCTCCTCTGTCTCTCTCCGTCCTCCTCATCTGTCACTCTCTGTCCTTCTCCTCTGTCTCTCTCTTTGTCCTCCTCCTCTGTCTCTCTCTGTCCTCCTCCTCTGTCTCTCTTTGTCCTCCTCCTCTGTCTCTCTCTGTCCTCCTCCTCTGTCTTTCTCGATCTTCCTCCTCTGTCTCTCTCTGTCCTCCTCCTCTGTCCCTCTCTGTCCTCCTCCTCTGTCTCTCTCTGTCTTCCTCTTCTGTCTCTCTCTGTCCTCCCCCTCTGTCTCTCTCTGTTTTCCCCCTCTGTCTCTCTCTGTCCTCCTCCTCTGTCTCTCTCTGTCCTCCTCCTCTGTCTCTCTCTGTCTTCCTCCTCTGTCTCTCTCTGTCCATCTCCTCTGTCTCTCTCTGTCCTCCCCCTCTGTCTCTCTCTGTCCTCCCCCTCTGTCTTCCTCCTTTGTCTCTCTCTGTCGTCCTCCTCTGTCTCTCTCTGCCTCCCCTCTGTCTCTCTCTGTCCTCCTCCTCTGTCTCTCTCTGTCTTCCTCCTCTGTCTCTCTTTGTCCTCCTCCTCTGTCTCTCTCTGTCCTCCCCCTCTGTCTCTCTCTGTCCTCCTCTGTCTATCTTTGTCTTCCTCCTCTGTCTCTCTCTGTCCTCCTCCTCTGCCTCTCTCTGTCTTCCTCCTCTGTCTCTCTCTGTCCTCCTCCTCTGTCTCTCTCTGTCCTCCTCCTCTGTCTCTCTCTGTCCTCCTCCTTTGTCTCTCTCTGTCCTCCTCCTCTGTCTCTCTCTGTCCTCCTCCTCTGTCTCTCTTTGTCCTCCTCCTCTGTCTCACTCTGTCCTCCTCCTCTGTCTCTCTTTGTCCTCCTCCTCTGTTTCTCATTGTCCTCCTCCTCTGTCTCTCTCTGTCCTCCTCCTCTGTCTCTCTCTGTCTTCCTCCTCTGTCTCTCTCTGTCCTCCTCCTCTGTCTCTCTCTGTCCTACTTCCTCTCTCTCTCCCTGTCTTCCTCCTCTGTCTCTCTCTGTCCTCCCCCTCTGTCTCTCTCTGTTCTCCTCATCTGTCTCTCTCTGTCTTCCTCCTCTGTCTCTCTTTGTCCTCCTCCTCTGTCTCTCTGTCTTCCTCCTCTGTCTCTCTCTGTCCTCCCCCTCTGTCTCTCTCTGTCCTCCTCCTCTGACTCTCTCTGTCCTCCTCCTCTGTCTCTCTCTGTCCTTCTCCTATGTCTCTCTCTGTCCTCCCCCGCTGTCTCTCTCTGTCCTCCCCCTCTGTCTCTGTCTTCCTCCTTTGTCTCTCTCTGTCCTCCTCCCCTGTCTCTCTCTGTCCTCCTCCTCTGTCTCTCTCTGTCCTCCTCCTCTGTCTCTCTTTGTCCTCATCCTCTGTCTCTCTCTGTCTTCCTCCTCTGTCTCTCTCTGTCCCCCCCTCTGTCTCTCTCTGTCCTCCTCCTCTGTCTCTCTATGTCCTCCTCCTCTGACTCTCTCTGTCCTCCTCCTCTGTCTATCTCTGTCCTCCCCCTCTGTCTCTCTCTGTCCTCCTCCTCTGTCTATCTCTGTCCTCCCCCTCTGTCTCTCTCTCTCCTCTTCCTCTCTCTATCTCTGTCCTCCCCCTCTGTCTCTATCTGTCCTCCCCCTCTGTCTCTCTCTGTCCTCACCCTCTGTCTCTCTCTGTCCTCCCCCACTGCCTATCTCTGTCTTCCTCCTCTGTCTCTCTCTGTTCTCTTCCTCTTTCTCTCTCTGTCCTCCCCCTCTGTCTCTCTCTGTCCTCACCCTCTGTCTCTCTCTGTCCTCCCCCACTGCCTATCTCTGTCTTCCTCCTCTGTCTCTCTCTGTTCTCCTCCTCTTTCTCTCTCTGTCTTCCTCCTCTGTCTCTCTTTGTCCTCCTCCTCTGTCTCTCTGTCTTCCTCCTCTGTCTCTCTCTGTCCTCCCCCTCTGTCTCTCTCTGTCCTCCTCCTCTGTCTCTCTCTGTCCTCCTCCTCTGTCTCTCTCTGTCCTTCTCCTCTGTCTCTCTCTGTCCTCCTCCGCTGTCTCTCTCTGTCCTCCCCCTCTGTCTCTGTCTTCCTCCTTTGTCTCTCTCTGTCCTCCTCCCCTGTCTCTCTCTGTCCTCCTCCTCTGTCTCTCTCTGTCCTCCCCCTCTGTCTCTCTCTGTCCTCACCCTCTGTCTCTCTCTGTCCTCCCCCACTGCCTATCTCTGTCCTCCTCCTCTGTCTCTCTGTCTTCCTCCTCTGTCTCTCTCTGTCTTCCTCCTTTGTCTCTTTCTGTCCTCTTCCTCTATCTCTCTCTGTTCTCCTCCTCTGTCTCTCTCTGTCTTCCTCCTCTGTCTCTCTTTGTCCTCTCTCTGTCCTCCTCCCCTGTCTCTCTCTGTCCTCCTCCTCTGTCTCTCTCTGTCCTCCTCCTCTGTCTCTCTTTGTCCTCATCCTCTGTCTCTCTCTGTCTTCCTCCTCTGTCTCTCTCTGTCCCCCCCTCTGTCTCTCTCTGTCCTCCTCCTCTGTCTCTCTCTGTCCTCCTCCTCTGACTCTCTCTGTCCTCCTCCTCTGTCTATCTCTGTCCTCCCCCTCTGTCTCTCTCTGTCCTCCTCCTCTGTCTATATCTGTCCTCCCCCTCTGTCTCTCTCTCTCCTCTTCCTCTTTCTATCTCTGTCCTCCCCCTCTGTCTCTCTCTGTCCTCACCCTCTGTCTCTCTCTGTCCTCCCCCACTGCCTATCTCTGTCTTCCTCCTCTGTCTCTCTCTGTTCTCCTCCTCTTTCTCTATCTGTCCTCCTCCTCTGTCTCTCTGTGTCTTCCTCCTCTGTCTCTCTCTGTCTTCCTCCTTTGTCTCTTTCTGTCCTCTTCCTCTATCTCTCTCTGTTCTCCTCCTCTGTCTCTCTCTGTCCTCCTCCTCTGTCTCTCTCTGTCTTCCTCCTCTGTCTCTCTTTGTCCTCCTCCTCTGTCTCTCTCTGTCCTCCCCCTCTGTCTCTCTCTGTCCTCCTCCTCTGTCTTTCACTGTCCTCCTCCTCTGTCTCTCTCTGTCATCCTCCTTTGTCTCTCTCTGTTCTCCTCTTCTGTCTCTCTCTGTCCTCCTCCTCTGTCTCTCTCTGTCTTCCTCCTCTGTCTCTCTTTGTCCTCCTCCTCTGTCTCTCTCTGTCCTCCTCCTCTGTCTCTCTCTGTCCTCCTCCTTTGTCTCTCTCTTTGTCCTCCTCCTCTGTCTCTCTTTGTCCTCCTCCTCTGTCTCTCTCTGTCCTCCTCCTCTGTATCTCTTTGTCCTCCTCCTCTGTCTCTCATTGTCCTCCTCCTCTGTCTCTCTCTGTCCTCCTCCTCTGTCTCTCTCTGTCTTCCTCCTCTTTCTCTCTCTGTCCTCCTCCTCTGTCTCTCTCTGTCCTACTTCCTCTCTCTCTCCTTGTCTTCCTCCTCTGTCTCTCTCTGTCCTCCCCCTCTGTCTCTCTCTGTTCTCCTCATCTGTCTCTCTCTGTCTTCCTCCTCTGTCTCTCTTTGTCCTCCTCCTCTGTCTCTCTGTCTTCCTCCTCTGTCTCTCTCTGTCCTCCCCCTCTGTCTCTCTCTGTCCTCCTCCTCTGTCTCTCTCTGTCCTCCTCCTCTGTCTCTCTCTGTCCTTCTCCTCTGTCTCTCTCTGTCCTCCCCCGCTGTCTCTCTCTGTCCTCCCCCTCTGTCTCTGTCTTCCTCCTTTGTCTCTCTCTGTCCTCCTCCCCTGTCTCTCTCTGTCCTCCTCCTCTGTCTCTCTCTGTCCTCCTCCTCTGTCTCTCTTTGTCCTCATCCTCTGTCTCTCTCTGTCTTCCTCCTCTGTCTCTCTCTGTCCCCCCCTCTGTCTCTCTCTGTCCTCCTCCTCTGTCTCTCTCTGTCCTCCTCCTCTGACTCTCTCTGTCCTCCTCCTCTGTCTATCTCTGTCCTCCCCCTCTGTCTCTCTCTCTCCTCTTCCTCTTTCTATCTCTGTCCTCCCCCTCTGTCTGTCTCTGTCCTCCCCCTCTGTCTCTCTCTGTCCTCCTCCTCTGTCTATCTCTGTCCTCCCCCTCTGTCTCTCTCTGTCCTCACCCTCTGTCTCTCTCTGTCCTCCCCCACTGCCTATCTCTGTCTTCCTCCTCTGTCTCTCTCTGTTCTCCTCCTCTTTCTCTATCTGTCCTCCTCCTCTGTCTCTCTGTGTCTTCCTCCTCTGTCTCTCTCTGTTCTCCTCCTCTGTCTCTCTCTGTCCTCCTCCTCTGTCTCTCTCTGTCTTCCTCCTCTGTCTCTCTCTGTCCATCTCCTCTGTCTCTCTCTGTCCTCCCCCTCTGTCTCTCTCTGTCCTCCCCCTCTGTCTCTGTCTTCCTCCTTTGTCTCTCTCTGTTCTCCTCCTCTGTCTCTCTCTGTCCTCCTCCTCTGTCTCTCTCTGTCTTCCTCCTCTGTCTCTCTCTGTCCTCCTCCTCTGTCTCTCTCTGTCCTCCTCCTCTGTCTCTCTCTGTCCTCCTCCTCATTGGTTTCTCCCCTCTTTCATTGGTCTTTCCCCTCTTTCAGTGGTCTCTCTCTCCCTCTCCCCAGTCTCTCTCTGCCCTCCCCATCTGTCTCTCTCTGTCCTCCCCCTCTGTCTCTCTCTGTCCTCCTCCTCTGTCTCTCTCTGTCCTCCTCTTCTGTCTCTCTCTGTCCTCCCCCTCTGGCTCTCTCTGTCCTCCTCCTCTGTCTATCTTTGTCCTCCTCCTCTGTCTCTCTCTGTCTTCCTCCTCTGTCTCTCTCTGTCCTCCTCCTCTGTCTCTCTGTCCTCCTCCTCTGTCTCTCTCTGTCATCCTCCTTTGTCTCTCTCTGTTCTCCTCCTCTGTCTCTCTTTGTCCTCCTCCTCTGTCTCTCTCTGTCTTCCTCCTCTGTCTCTCTCTGTCCTCCTCCTCTGTCCCTCTCTCTCCTCCTCCTCTGTCTCTCTCTGTCCTCCTCCTCTGTCTCTCTCTGTCCTCCTCCTCTGTCTCTCTCTGTCCTCCTCCTCTGTCTCTCTTTGTCCTCCTCCTCTGTCTCTCTCTGTCCTCCTCCTCTGTCTCTCTTTGTCCTCCTCCTCTGTCTCTCTGTCCTCCTCCTCTGTCACTCTCGATCTTCCTCCTCTGTCTCTCTCTGTCCTCCTCCTCTGTCCCTCTCTGTCCTCCTCCTCTGTCTCTCTCTGTCCTCCCTTCTCTCTCTCTCTGTTTTCCCCCTCTGTCTCTCTCTGTCCTCCTCCTCTGTCTCTCTCTGTCCTCCTCCTCTGTCTCTCTTTGTCCTCCTCCTCTGTCTCTCTGTCCTCCTCCTCTGTCTCTCTCGATCTTCCTCCTCTGTCTCTCTCTGTCCTTCTCCTCTGTCCCTCTCTGTCCTCCTCCTCTGTCTCTCTCTGTCCTCCCCCTCTCTCTCTCTGTTTTCCCCCTCTGTCTCTCTCTGTCCTCCTCCTCTGTCTCTCTCTGTCCTTCTCCTCTGTCTCTCTCTGTCCTCCTCATCTGTCACTCTCTGTCCTTCTCCTCTGTCTCTCTCTTTGTCCTCCTCCTCTGTCTCTCTCTGTTCTCCTCCTCTGTCTCTCTTTGTCCTCCTCCTCTGTCTCTCTCTGTCCTCCTCCTCTGTCTTTCTCGATCTTCCTCCTCTGTCTCTCTCTGTCCTCCTCCTCTGTCCCTCTCTGTCCTCCTCCTCTGTCTCTCTCTGTCTTCCTCTTCTGTCTCTCTCTGTCCTCCCCCTCTGTCTCTCTCTGTTTTCCCCCTCTGTCTCTCTCTGTCCTCCTCCTCTGTCTCTCTCTGTCCTCCTCCTCTGTCTCTCTCTGTCTTCCTCCTCTGTCTCTCTCTGTCCATCTCCTCTGTCTCTCTCTGTCCTCCCCCTCTGTCTCTCTCTGTCCTCCCCCTCTGTCTCTGTCTTCCTCCTTTGTCTCTCTCTGTCGTCCTCCTCTGTCTCTCTCTGCCCGCCCTCTGTCTCTCTCTGTCCTCCTCCTCTGTCTCTCTCTGTCTTCCTCCTCTGTCTCTCTTTGTCCTCCTCCTCTGTCTCTCTCTGTCCTCCCCCTCTGTCTCTCTCTGTCCTCCTCCTCTGTCTATCTTTGTCTTCCTCCTCTGTCTCTCTCTGTCCTCCTCCTCTGTCTCTCACTGTCCTCCTCCTCTGTCTCTCTCTGTCATCCTCCTTTGTCTCTCTCTGTTCTCCTCTTCTGTCTCTCTCTGTCCTCCTCCTCTGTCTCTCTCTGTCTTCCTCCTCTGTCTCTCTCTGTCCTCCTCCTCTGTCTCTCTCTGTCCTCCTCCTCTGTCTCTCTCTGTCCTCCTCCTCTGTCTCTCTCTGTCCTCCTCCTCTGTCTCTCTCTGTCCTCCTCCTCTGTCTCTCTTTGTCCTCCTCCTCTGTCTCTCTCTGTCCTCCTCCTCTGTCTCTCTTTGTCCTCCTCCTCTGTTTCTCATTGTCCTCCTCCTCTGTCTCTCTCTGTCCTCCTCCTCTGTCTCTCTCTGTCCTCCTCCTCTGTCTCTCTTTGTCCTCCTCCTCTGTCTCTCTCTGTCCTCCTCCTCTGTCTCTCTTTGTCCTCCTCCTCTGTTTCTCATTGTCCTCCTCCTCTGTCTCTCTCTGTCCTCCTCCTCTGTCTCTCTCTGTCTTCCTCCTCTATCTCTCTCTGTCCTCCTCCTCTGTCTCTCTCTGTCCTACTTCCTCTCTCTCTCTCTGTCCTCCTACTCTGTCTCTCTCTGTCCTCCTCCTCTGTCTATCTTTGTCTTCCTCCTCTGTCTCTCTCTGTCCTCCTCCTCTGTCTCTCACTGTCCTCCTCCTCTGTCTCTCTCTGTCATCCTCCTTTGTCTCTCTCTGTTCTCATCTTCTGTCTCTCTCTGTCCTCCTCCTCTGTCTCTCTCTGTCCTCCTCCTCTGTCTCTCTCTGTCCTCCTCCTCTGTCTCTCTTTGTCCTCATCCTCTGTCTCTCTCTGTCCTCCTCCTCTGTCTCTCTTTGTCCTCCTCCTCTGTCTCTCTCTGTCCTCCTCCTCTGTCTCTCTCTGTCTTCCTCCTCTGTCTCTCTCTGTCCTCCTCCTCTGTCTCTCTCTGTCCTCCTCCTCTGTCTCTCTCTGTCTTCCTCCTCTGTCTCTCTCTGTCCCCCTTCTGTCTCTCTCTGTCCTCCTCCTCCTCTGACTCTCTCTGTCCTCCTCCTCTGTCTATCTCTGTCCTCCCCCTCTGTCTCTCTCTGTCCTCCTCCTCTGTCTATCTCTGTCCTCCCCCTCTGTCTCTCTCTGTCCTCCTCCTCTGTCTAACTCTGTCCTCCCCCTCTGTCTCTCTCTGTCCTCCCCCTCTGTCTCTCTCTGTCCTCCCCCTCTGTCTCTCTCTGTCCTCCCCCTCTGTCTCTCTCTGTCCTCACCCTCTGTCTCTCTCTGTCCTCCCCCACTGCCTATCTCTGTCTTCCTCCTCTGTCTCTCTGTGTCTTCCTCCTCTGTCTCTCTCTGTCTTCCTCCTTTGTCTCTTTCTGTCCTCTTCCTCTATCTCTCTCTGTTCTCCTCCTCTGTCTCTCTCTGTTCACCTCCTCTTCCTCTCTCTGTTCTCCTCCTCCATCTCTCTCTGTTCTCCTCCTCTGTCTCTCTCTGTTCTCCTCCTCCATCTCTCTCTGTCCTCCTCCTCTGTCTCTCTCTGTCTTCCTCCTCTGTCTCTCTCTGTCTTCCTCCTCTGTCTCTCTCTGTCCTCCTCCTCTGTCTCTCTCTGTCCTCCTCCTCTGTCTCTCTCTGTCCTCCTCCTCTGTCTCTATCTGTCCTCCTCCTCTTTTGTCTCTCTCTGTCCTCCTCCTCTGTCTCTGTCTCCCTCCTCTGTCTCTCTCTGTCATCCTCCTTTGTCTCTCTCTGTTCTCCTCCTCTGTCTCTCTCTGTCCTCCTCCTCTTTTGTCTCTCTCTGTCCTCCTCCTCTGTCTCTCTCTGTCCTCCTCCTCTGTCTCTGTCTCCCTCCTTTGTCTCTCTCTGTCATCCTCATCTGTCTCTCTCTGTTCTCCTCCTCTGTCTCTCTCTGTCCTCCTCCTCCTCTCTCTCTCTGTCCTCCTCCTCTGTCTCTCTCTGTCCTTCTCCTCTGTCTCTCTCCGTCCTCCTCATCTGTCACTCTCTGTCCTTCTCCTCTGTCTCTCTCTTTGTCCTCCTCCTCTGTCTCTCTCTGTCCTCCTCCTCTGTCTCTCTTTGTCCTCCTCCTCTGTCTCTCTCTGTCCTCCTCCTCTGTCTTTCTCGATCTTCCTCCTCTGTCTCTCTCTGTCCTCCTCCTCTGTCCCTCTCTGTCCTCCTCCTCTGTCTCTCTCTGTCTTCCTCTTCTGTCTCTCTCTGTCCTCCCCCTCTGTCTCTCTCTGTTTTCCCCCTCTGTCTCTCTCTGTCCTCCTCCTCTGTCTCTCTCTGTCCTCCTCCTCTGTCTCTCTCTGTCTTCCTCCTCTGTCTCTCTCTGTCCTCCTCCTCTGTCTCTGTCTTCCTCCTTTGTCTCTCTCTGTCGTCCTCCTCTGTCTCTCTCTGCCCGCCCTCTGTCTCTCTCTGTCCTCCTCCTCTGTCTCTCTCTGTCTTCCTCCTCTGTCTCTCTTTGTCCTCCTCCTCTGTCTCTCTCTGTCCTCCCCCTCTGTCTCTCTCTGTCCTCCTCCTCTGTCTATCTTTGTCTTCCTCCTCTGTCTCTCTCTGTCCTCCTCCTCTGTCTCTCACTGTCCTCCTCCTCTGTCTCTCTCTGTCATCCTCCTTTGTCTCTCTCTGTTCTCCTCTTCTGTCTCTCTCTGTCCTCCTCCTCTGTCTCTCTCTGTCTTCCTCCTCTGGCTCTCTCTGTCCTCCTCCTCTGTCTCTCTCTGTCCTCCTCCTCTGTCTCTCTCTGTCCTCCTCCTTTGTCTCTCTCTGTCCTCCTCCTCTGTCTCTCTCTGTCCTCCTCCTCTGTCTCTCTTTGTCCTCCTCCTCTGTCTCTCTCTGTCCTCCTCCTCTGTCTCTCTTTGTCCTCCTCCTCTGTTTCTCATTGTCCTCCTCCTCTGTCTCTCTCTGTCCTCCTCCTCTGTCTCTCTCTGTCCTCCTCCTCTGTCTCTCTTTGTCCTCCTCCTCTGTCTCTCTCTGTCCTCCTCTGTCTCTCTTTGTCCTCCTCCTCTGTTTCTCATTGTCCTCCTCCTCTGTCTCTCTCTGTCCTCCTCCTCTGTCTCTCTCTGTCTTCCTCCTCTATCTCTCTCTGTCCTCCTCCTCTGTCTCTCTCTGTCCTACTTCCTCTCTCTCTCTCTGTCCTCCTCCTCTGTCTCTCTCTGTCCTCCTCCTCTGTCTATCTTTGTCTTCCTCCTCTGTCTCTCTCTGTCCTCCTCCTCTGTCTCTCACTGTCCTCCTCCTCTGTCTCTCTCTGTCATCCTCCTTTGTCTCTCTCTGTTCTCCTCTTCTGTCTCTCTCTGTCCTCCTCCTCTGTCTCTCTCTGTCCTCCTCCTCTGTCTCTCTCTGTCCTCCTCCTCTGTCTCTCTTTGTCCTCATCCTCTGTCTCTCTCTGTCCTCCTCCTCTGTCTCTCTTTGTCCTCCTCCTCTGTCTCTCTCTGTCCTCCTCCTCTGTCTCTCTCTGTCTTCCTCCTCTGTCTCACTCTGTCCTCCTCCTCTGTCTCTCTCTGTCCTCCTCCTTTGTCTCTCTCTGTCTTCCTCCTCTGTCTCTCTCTGTCCCCCTTCTGTCTCTCTCTGTCCTCCTCCTCCTCTGACTCTCTCTGTCCTCCTCCTCTGTCTATCTCTGTCCTCCCCCTCTGTCTCTCTCTGTCCTCCTCCTCTGTCTATCTCTGTCCTCCCCCTCTGTCTCTCTCTGTCCTCCTCCTCTGTCTCTCTCTGTCCTCCCCCTCTGTCTCTCTCTGTCCTCCCCCTCTGTCTCTCTCTGTCCTCCCCCTCTGTCTCTCTCTGTCCTCCCCCTCTGTCTCTCTCTGTCCTCACCCTCTGTCTCTCTCTGTCCTCCCCCACTGCCTATCTCTGTCTTCCTCCTCTGTCTCTCTGTGTCTTCCTCCTCTGTCTCTCTCTGTCTTCCTCCTTTGTCTCTTTCTGTCCTCTTCCTCTATCTCTCTCTGTTCTCCTCCTCTGTCTCTCTCTGTTCACCTCCTCTTCCTCTCTCTGTTCTCCTCCTCCATCTCTCTCTGTTCTCCTCCTCTGTCTCTCTCTGTTCTCCTCCTCCATCTCTCTCTGTCCTCCTCCTCTGTCTCTCTCTGTATTCCTCCTCTGTCTCTCTCTGTCTTCCTCCTCTGTCTCTCTCTGTCCTCCTCCTCTGTCTCTCTCTGTCCTCCTCCTCTGTCTCTCTCTGTCCTCCTCCTCTGTCTCTATCTGTCCTCCTCCTCTTTTGTCTCTCTCTGTCCTCCTCCTCTGTCTCTGTCTCCCTCCTCTGTCTCTCTCTGTCATCCTCCTTTGTCTCTCTCTGTTCTCCTCCTCTGTCTCTCTCTGTCCTCCTCCTCTTTTGTCTCTCTCTGTCCTCCTCCTCTGTCTCTCTCTGTCCTCCTCCTCTGTCTCTGTCTCCCTCCTTTGTCTCTCTCTGTCATCCTCATCTGTCTCTCTCTGTTCTCCTCCTCTGTCTCTCTCTGTCCTCCTCCTCCTCTCTCTCTCTGTCCTCCTCCTCTGTCTCTCTCTGTCCTTCTCCTCTGTCTCTCTCCGTCCTCCTCATCTGTCACTCTCTGTCCTTCTCCTCTGTCTCTCTCTTTGTCCTCCTCCTCTGTCTCTCTCTGTCCTCCTCCTCTGTCTCTCTTTGTCCTCCTCCTCTGTCTCTCTCTGTCCTCCTCCTCTGTCTTTCTCGATCTTCCTCCTCTGTCTCTCTCTGTCCTCCTCCTCTGTCCCTCTCTGTCCTCCTCCTCTGTCTCTCTCTGTCTTCCTCCTCTGTCTCTCTCTGTCCTCCCCCTCTGTCTCTCTCTGTTTTCCCCCTCTGTCTCTCTCTGTCCTCCTCCTCTGTCTCTCTCTGTCCTCCTCCTCTGTCTCTCTCTGTCTTCCTCCTCTGTCTCTCTCTGTCCATCTCCTCTGTCTCTCTCTGTCCTCCCCCTCTGTCTCTCTCTGTCCTCCCCCTCTGTCTTCCTCCTTTGTCTCTCTCTGTCGTCCTCCTCTGTCTCTCTCTGCCTCCCCTCTGTCTCTCTCTGTCCTCCTCCTCTGTCTCTCTCTGTCTTCCTCCTCTGTCTCTCTTTGTCCTCCTCCTCTGTCTCTCTCTGTCCTCCCCCTCTGTCTCTCTCTGTCCTCCTCTGTCTATCTTTGTCTTCCTCCTCTGTCTCTCTCTGTCCTCCTCCTCTGTCTCTCACTGTCCTCCTCCTCTGTCTCTCTCTGTCATCCTCCTTTGTCTCTCTCTGTTCTCCTCTTCTGTCTCTCTCTGTCCTCCTCCTCTGCCTCTCTCTGTCTTCCTCCTCTGTCTCTCTCTGTCCTCCTCCTCTGTCTCTCTCTGTCCTCCTCCTCTGTCTCTCTCTGTCCTCCTCCTTTGTCTCTCTCTGTCCTCCTCCTCTGTCTCTCTCTGTCCTCCTCCTCTGTCTCTCTTTGTCCTCCTCCTCTGTCTCACTCTGTCCTCCTCCTCTGTCTCTCTTTGTCCTCCTCCTCTGTTTCTCATTGTCCTCCTCCTCTGTCTCTCTCTGTCCTCCTCCTCTGTCTCTCTCTGTCTTCCTCCTCTGTCTCTCTCTGTCCTCCTCCTCTGTCTCTCTCTGTCCTACTTCCTCTCTCTCTCCCTGTCTTCCTCCTCTGTCTCTCTCTGTCCTCCCCCTCTGTCTCTCTCTGTTCTCCTCATCTGTCTCTCTCTGTCTTCCTCCTCTGTCTCTCTTTGTCCTCCTCCTCTGTCTCTCTGTCTTCCTCCTCTGTCTCTCTCTGTCCTCCCCCTCTGTCTCTCTCTGTCCTCCTCCTCTGTCTCTCTCTGTCCTCCTCCTCTGTCTCTCTCTGTCTTTCTCCTATGTCTCTCTCTGTCCTCCCCCGCTGTCTCTCTCTGTCCTCCCCCTCTGTCTCTGTCTTCCTCCTTTGTCTCTCTCTGTCCTCCTCCCCTGTCTCTCTCTGTCCTCCTCCTCTGTCTCTCTCTGTCCTCCTCCTCTGTCTCTCTTTGTCCTCATCCTCTGTCTCTCTCTGTCTTCCTCCTCTGTCTCTCTCTGTCCCCCCCTCTGTCTCTCTCTGTCCTCCTCCTCTGTCTCTCTATGTCCTCCTCCTCTGACTCTCTCTGTCCTCCTCCTCTGTCTATCTCTGTCCTCCCCCTCTGTCTCTCTCTGTCCTCCTCCTCTGTCTATCTCTGTCCTCCCCCTCTGTCTCTCTCTCTCCTCTTCCTCTCTCTATCTCTGTCCTCCCCCTCTGTCTCTATCTGTCCTCCCCCTCTGTCTCTCTCTGTCCTCACCCTCTGTCTCTCTCTGTCCTCCCCCACTGCCTATCTCTGTCTTCCTCCTCTGTCTCTCTCTGTTCTCTTCCTCTTTCTCTCTCTGTCCTCCCCCTCTGTCTCTCTCTGTCCTCACCCTCTGTCTCTCTCTGTCCTCCCCCACTGCCTATCTCTGTCTTCCTCCTCTGTCTCTCTCTGTTCTCCTCCTCTTTCTCTCTCTGTCTTCCTCCTCTGTCTCTCTTTGTCCTCCTCCTCTGTCTCTCTGTCTTCCTCCCCTGTCTCTCTCTGTCCTCCCCCTCTGTCTCTCTCTGTCCTCCTCCTCTGTCTCTCTCTGTCCTCCTCCTCTGTCTCTCTCTGTCCTTCTCCTCTGTCTCTCTCTGTCCTCCTCCGCTGTCTCTCTCTGTCCTCCCCCTCTGTCTCTGTCTTCCTCCTTTGTCTCTCTCTGTCCTCCTCCCCTGTCTCTCTCTGTCCTCCTCCTCTGTCTCTCTCTGTCCTCCCCCTCTGTCTCTCTCTGTCCTCACCCTCTGTCTCTCTCTGTCCTCCCCCACTGCCTATCTCTGTCCTCCTCCTCTGTCTCTCTGTCTTCCTCCTCTGTCTCTCTCTGTCTTCCTCCTTTGTCTCTTTCTGTCCTCTTCCTCTATCTCTCTCTGTTCTCCTCCTCTGTCTCTCTCTGTCTTCCTCCTCTGTCTCTCTTTGTCCTCTCTCTGTCCTCCTCCCCTGTCTCTCTCTGTCCTCCTCCTCTGTCTCTCTCTGTCCTCCTCCTCTGTCTCTCTTTGTCCTCATCCTCTGTCTCTCTCTGTCTTCCTCCTCTGTCTCTCTCTGTCCCCCCCTCTGTCTCTCTCTGTCCTCCTCCTCTGTCTCTCTCTGTCCTCCTCCTCTGACTCTCTCTGTCCTCCTCCTCTGTCTATCTCTGTCCTCCCCCTCTGTCTCTCTCTGTCCTCCTCCTCTGTCTATATCTGTCCTCCCCCTCTGTCTCTCTCTCTCCTCTTCCTCTTTCTATCTCTGTCCTCCCCCTCTGTCTCTCTCTGTCCTCACCCTCTGTCTCTCTCTGTCCTCCCCCACTGCCTATCTCTGTCTTCCTCCTCTGTCTCTCTCTGTTCTCCTCCTCTTTCTCTATCTGTCCTCCTCCTCTGTCTCTCTGTGTCTTCCTCCTCTGTCTCTCTCTGTCTTCCTCCTTTGTCTCTTTCTGTCCTCTTCCTCTATCTCTCTCTGTTCTCCTCCTCTGTCTCTCTCTGTCCTCCTCCTCTGTCTCTCTCTGTCTTCCTCCTCTGTCTCTCTTTGTCCTCCTCCTCTGTCTCTCTCTGTCCTCCCCCTCTGTCTCTCTCTGTCCTCCTCCTCTGTCTTTCACTGTCCTCCTCCTCTGTCTCTCTCTGTCATCCTCCTTTGTCTCTCTCTGTTCTCCTCTTCTGTCTCTCTCTGTCCTCCTCCTCTGTCTCTCTCTGTCTTCCTCCTCTGTCTCTCTTTGTCCTCCTCCTCTGTCTCTCTCTGTCCTCCTCCTCTGTCTCTCTCTGTCCTCCTCCTTTGTCTCTCTCTTTGTCCTCCTCCTCTGTCTCTCTTTGTCCTCCTCCTCTGTCTCTCTCTGTCCTCCTCCTCTGTATCTCTTTGTCCTCCTCCTCTGTCTCTCATTGTCCTCCTCCTCTGTCTCTCTCTGTCCTCCTCCTCTGTCTCTCTCTGTCTTCCTCCTCTTTCTCTCTCTGTCCTCCTCCTCTGTCTCTCTCTGTCCTACTTCCTCTCTCTCTCCTTGTCTTCCTCCTCTGTCTCTCTCTGTCCTCCCCCTCTGTCTCTCTCTGTTCTCCTCATCTGTCTCTCTCTGTCTTCCTCCTCTGTCTCTCTTTGTCCTCCTCCTCTGTCTCTCTGTCTTCCTCCTCTGTCTCTCTCTGTCCTCCCCCTCTGTCTCTCTCTGTCCTCCTCCTCTGTCTCTCTCTGTCCTCCTCCTCTGTCTCTCTCTGTCCTTCTCCTCTGTCTCTCTCTGTCCTCCCCCGCTGTCTCTCTCTGTCCTCCCCCTCTGTCTCTGTCTTCCTCCTTTGTCTCTCTCTGTCCTCCTCCCCTGTCTCTCTCTGTCCTCCTCCTCTGTCTCTCTCTGTCCTCCTCCTCTGTCTCTCTTTGTCCTCATCCTCTGTCTCTCTCTGTCTTCCTCCTCTGTCTCTCTCTGTCCCCCCCTCTGTCTCTCTCTGTCCTCCTCCTCTGTCTCTCTCTGTCCTCCTCCTCTGACTCTCTCTGTCCTCCTCCTCTGTCTATCTCTGTCCTCCCCCTCTGTCTCTCTCTCTCCTCTTCCTCTTTCTATCTCTGTCCTCCCCCTCTGTCTGTCTCTGTCCTCCCCCTCTGTCTCTCTCTGTCCTCCTCCTCTGTCTATCTCTGTCCTCCCCCTCTGTCTCTCTCTGTCCTCACCCTCTGTCTCTCTCTGTCCTCCCCCACTGCCTATCTCTGTCTTCCTCCTCTGTCTCTCTCTGTTCTCCTCCTCTTTCTCTATCTGTCCTCCTCCTCTGTCTCTCTGTGTCTTCCTCCTCTGTCTCTCTCTGTTCTCCTCCTCTGTCTCTCTCTGTCCTCCTCCTCTGTCTCTCTCTGTCTTCCTCCTCTGTCTCTCTCTGTCCATCTCCTCTGTCTCTCTCTGTCCTCCCCCTCTGTCTCTCTCTGTCCTCCCCCTCTGTCTCTGTCTTCCTCCTTTGTCTCTCTCTGTTCTCCTCCTCTGTCTCTCTCTGTCCTCCTCCTCTGTCTCTCTCTGTCTTCCTCCTCTGTCTCTCTCTGTCCTCCTCCTCTGTCTCTCTCTGTCCTCCTCCTCTGTCTCTCTCTGTCCTCCTCCTCATTGGTTTCTCCCCTCTTTCATTGGTCTTTCCCCTCTTTCAGTGGTCTCTCTCTCCCTCTCCCCAGTCTCTCTCTGCCCTCCCCATCTGTCTCTCTCTGTCCTCCCCCTCTGTCTCTCTCTGTCCTCCTCCTCTGTCTCTCTCTGTCCTCCTCTTCTGTCTCTCTCTGTCCTCCCCCTCTGGCTCTCTCTGTCCTCCTCCTCTGTCTATCTTTGTCCTCCTCCTCTGTCTCTCTCTGTCTTCCGCCTCTGTCTCTCTCTGTCCTCCTCCTCTGTCTCTCTGTCCTCCTCCTCTGTCTCTCTCTGTCATCCTCCTTTGTCTCTCTCTGTTCTCCTCCTCTGTCTCTCTTTGTCCTCCTCCTCTGTCTCTCTCTGTCTTCCTCCTCTGTCTCTCTCTGTCCTCCTCCTCTGTCCCTCTCTCTCCTCCTCCTCTGTCTCTCTCTGTCCTCCTCCTCTGTCTCTCTCTGTCCTCCTCCTCTGTCTCTCTCTGTCCTCCTCCTCTGTCTCTCTTTGTCCTCCTCCTCTGTCTCTCTCTGTCCTCCTCCTCTGTCTCTCTTTGTCCTCCTCCTCTGTCTCTCTGTCCTCCTCCTCTGTCTCTCTCGATCTTCCTCCTCTGTCTCTCTCTGTCCTCCTCCTCTGTCCCTCTCTGTCCTCCTCCTCTGTCTCTCTCTGTCCTCCCTTCTCTCTCTCTCTGTTTTCCCCCTCTGTCTCTCTCTGTCCTCCTCCTCTGTCTCTCTCTGTCCTCCTCCTCTGTCTCTCTTTGTCCTCCTCCTCTGTCTCTCTGTCCTCCTCCTCTGTCTCTCTCGATCTTCCTCCTCTGTCTCTCTCTGTCCTTCTCCTCTGTCCCTCTCTGTCCTCCTCCTCTGTCTCTCTCTGTCCTCCCCCTCTCTCTCTCTGTTTTCCCCCTCTGTCTCTCTCTGTCCTCCTCCTCTGTCTCTCTCTATCTTCCTCCTCTGTCTCTCTCTGTCCATCTCCTCTGTCTCTCTCTGTCCTCCCCCTCTGTCTCTCTCTGACTTCCCCTCTGTCTCTGTCTTCCTCCTTTGTCTCTCTCTGTCCTCCTCCTCTGTCTCTCTCTGTCCCCCCTCTGTCTCTCTCTGTCCTCCTCCTCTGTCTCTCTCTGTCCTCCTCCTCTGTCTCTCTTTGTCCTCCTCCTCTGTCTCTCTCTGTCCTCCTCCTCTGTCTCTCTTTGTCCTCCTCCTCTGTCTCTCTGTCCTCCTCCTCTATCTCCCTCGATCTTCCTCCTCTGTCTCTCTCTGTCCTCCTCCTCTGTCCCTCTCTGTCATCCTCCTCTGTCTCTCTCTGTCCTCCCCCTCTCTCTCTCTATTTTCCCCCTCTGTCTCTCTCTGTCCTCCTCCTCTGTATCTCTCTGTCCTCCTCCTCTGTCTCTCTCTGTCTTCCTCCTCTGTCTCTCTCTGTCCATCTCCTCTGTCTCTCTCTGTCCTCCCCCTCTGTCTCTCTCTGTCCTCCCCCTCTGTCTCTGTCTTCCTCCTTTGTCTCTCTCTGTCCTCCTCCTCTGTCTCTCTCTGTCCCCCCTCTGTCTCTCTCTGTCCTCCTCCTCTGTCTCTCTCTGTCCTCCTCCTCTGTCTCTCTCTGTCCTCCTCCTCTGTCTCTCTCTGTCCTCCTCCTCCTCTGTCTCTCTTTGTCCTCCTCCTCTGTCTCTCTCTGTCCTCCTCCTCCTCTGTCTCTCTTTGTCCTCCTCCTCTGTCTCTCTCTGTCCTCCTCCTCTGTCTCTCTCTGTCTTCCTCCTCTGTCTCTCTCTGTCCTCCTCCTCTGTCTCTCTCTGTCCTACTTCCTCTCTCTCTCCCTGTCTTCCTCCTCTGTCCTCCCCCTCTGTCTCTCTCTGTTCTCCTCCTCTGTCTCTCTCTGTCTTCCTTCTCTGTCTCTCTTTGTCCTCCTCCTCTGTCTCTTTTTCTTCCTCCTCTGTCTCTCTCTGTCCTCCCCCTCTGTCTCTCTCTGTCCTCCTCCTCTGTCTCTCTCTGTCCTCCTCCTCTGTCTCTCTCTGTCCTTCTCCTCTGTCTCTCTCTGTCCTCCCCCTCTGTCTTCCCCCTCTGTCTCTGTCTTCCTCCTTTGTCTCTCTCTGTCCTCCTACCCTGTCTCTCTCTGTCCTCCTCCTCTGTCTCTCTCTGTCCTCCTCCTCTGTCTCTCTTTGTCCTCATCCTCTGTCTCTCTCTGTCCTCCTCCTCTGTCTCTCTTTGTCCTCCTCCTCTGTCTCTCTCTGTCCTCCTCCTCTGTCTCTCTCCGTCTTCCTCCTCTGTCTCACTCTGTCCTCCTCCTCTGTCTCTCTCTGTCTTCCTCCTCTGTCTCTCTCTGTCCCCCCTTCTGTCTCTCTCTGTCCTCCTCCTCTGTCTCTCTCTGTCCTCCTCCTCCTCTGACTCTCTCTGTCCTCCTCCTCTGTCTATCTCTGTCCTCCCCCTCTGTCTCTCTCTGTCCTCCTCCTCTGTCTATCTCTGTCCTCCCCCTCTGTCTCTCTCTGTCCTCCTCCTCTGTCTAACTCTGTCCTCCCCCTCTGTCTCTCTCTGTCCTCCCCCTCTGTCTCTCTCTGTCCTCCTCCTCTGTCTATCTCTGTCCTCCCCCTCTGTCTCTCTCTGTCCTCACCCTCTGTCTCTCTCTGTCCTCCCCCACTGCCTATCTCTGTCTTCCTCCTCTGTCTCTCTTTGTCCTCCTCCTCTGTCTCTTTTTCTTCCTCCTCTGTCTCTCTCTGTCCTCCCCCTCTGTCTCTCTCTGTCCTCCTCCTCTGTCTATCTCTGTCCTCCCCCTCTGTCTCTCTCTGTCCTCCTCCTCTGTCTAACTCTGTCCTCCCCCTCTGTCTCTCTCTGTCCTCCCCCTCTGTCTCTCTCTGTCCTCCTCCTCTGTCTATCTCTGTCCTCCCCCTCTGTCTCTCTCTGTCCTCACCCTCTGTCTCTCTCTGTCCTCCCCCACTGCCTATCTCTGTCTTCCTCCTCTGTCTCTCTTTGTCCTCCTCCTCTGTCTCTTTTTCTTCCTCCTCTGTCTCTCTCTGTCCTCCCCCTCTGTCTCTCTCTGTCCTCCTCCTCTGTCTATCTCTGTCCTCCCCCTCTGTCTCTCTCTGTCCTCCTCCTCTGTCTAACTCTGTCCTCCCCCTCTGTCTCTCTCTGTCCTCCCCCTCTGTCTCTCTCTGTCCTCCTCCTCTGTCTCTCTCTGTCCTCCTCCTCTGTCTCTCTCTGTCCTTCTCCTCTGTCTCTCTCTGTCCTCCCCCTCTGTCTCTCTCTGTCTTCCCCCTCTGTCTCTGTCTTCCTCCTTTGTCTCTCTCTGTCCTCCTACCCTGTCTCTCTCTGTCCTCCTCCTCTGTCTCTCTCTGTCCTCCTCCTCTGTCTCTCTTTGTCCTCATCCTCTGTCTCTCTCTGTCCTCCTCCTCTGTCTCTCTTTGTCCTCCTCCTCTGTCTCTCTCTGTCCTCCTCCTCTGTCTCTCTCCGTCTTCCTCCTCTGTCTCACTCTGTCCTCCTCCTCTGTCTCTCTCTGTCTTCCTCCTCTGTCTCTCTCTGTCCCCCCTTCTGTCTCTCTCTGTCCTCCTCCTCTGTCTCTCTCTGTCCTCCTCCTCCTCTGACTCTCTCTGTCCTCCTCCTCTGTCTATCTCTGTCCTCCCCCTCTGTCTCTCTCTGTCCTCCTCCTCTGTCTATCTCTGTCCTCCCCCTCTGTCTCTCTCTGTCCTCCTCCTCTGTCTAACTCTGTCCTCCCCCTCTGTCTCTCTCTGTCCTCCCCCTCTGTCTCTCTCTGTCCTCCTCCTCTGTCTATCTCTGTCCTCCCCCTCTGTCTCTCTCTGTCCTCACCCTCTGTCTCTCTCTGTCCTCCCCCACTGCCTATCTCTGTCTTCCTCCTCTGTCTCTCTCTGTTCTCCTCCTCTGTCTTTCTCTGTTCACCTCCTCTGCCTCTCTCTGTCTCTCTCTGTATTCCTCCTCTGTCTCTCTCTGTCTTCCTCCTCTGTCTATCTCTGTTCTCCTCCTCTATCTCTCTCTGTCCTCCTCCTCTGTCTCTCTCTGTCTTCCTCCTCTGTCTCTCTCTGTCCTCCTCCTCTGTCTCTATCTGTCCTCCTCCTCTGTCTCTCTTTGTCCTCCTCCTCTGTCTCTCTCTGTCCTCCTCCTCTGCCTCTCTCTATTCTCCTCCTCTATCTCTCTCTGTCCTCCTCCTCTGTCTATCTCTGTCTTCCTCCTCTGTCTCTCTCTGTCCTTCTCCTATGTCTCTCTCTGTCCTCCTCCTCTGTCTCTCTCTGTCCTCCTCCTCTGTCTCTCTCTGTCCTCCTCCTCTTTTTTCTCTCTCTGTCCTCCTCCTCTGTCTCTCTCTGTCCTCCTCCTCTGTCTCCCTCCTTTGTCTCTCTCTCTGTCATCCTCCTTTGTCTCTCTCTGTTCTCCTCCTCTGTCTCTCTCTGTCCTCCTCCTCTGTCTCTCTCTGTTCTCCTCCTCTGTCTCTCTCTGTCCTCCTCCTCCTCTCTCTCTCTGTCCTCCTCCTCTGTCTCTCTCTGTCCTTCTCCTCTGTCTCTCTCTGTCCTCCTCATCTGTCTCTCTCTGTCCTTCACCTCTGTCTCTCTCTTTGTCCTCCTCCTCTGTCTCTCTCTGTCCTCCTCCTCTGTCTCTCTTTGTCCTCCTCCTCTGTCTCTCTCTGTCCTGCTCCTCTGTCTCTCTCGATCTTCCTCCTCTGTCACTCTCTGTCCTCCCCCTCTGTCTCTCTCTGTTTTCCCCCTCTGTCTCTCTCTGTCCTCCTCCTCTGTCTCTCTCTGTCCTCCTCCTCTGTCTCTCTCTGTCTTCCTCCTCTGTCTCTCTCTGTCTTCCTCCTCTGTCTCTCTCTTTTTCCTCTCCTCTGTCTCTCTCTGTCCTCCCCCTCTGTCTCTCTCTGTCCTCCCCCTCTGTCTCTGTCTTCCTCCTTTGTCTCTCTCTGTCCTCCTCCTCTGTCTCTCTCTGTCCCCCCTCTGTCTCTCTCTGTCCTCCTCCTCTGTCTCTCTCTGTCTTCCTCCTCTGTCTCTCTCTGTTCTCCTCCTCTGTCTCTCTCTGTCCTCCTCCTCTGTCTCTCTCTGTCTTCCTCGTCTGTCTCTCTCTGTCCTCCTCCTCTGTCTCTCTCTGTCCTCCTCCTCTGTCTCTCTCTGTCCTCCTCCTTTGTCTCTCTCTGTCCTCCTCCTCTGTCTCTCTCTGTCCTCCTCCTCTGTCTCTCTTTGTCCTCCTCATCTGTCTCTCTCTGTCCTGCTCCTCTGTCTCTCTCTGTCCTCCTCCTCTGTCTCTCTCTGTCCTCCCCCTCTGTCTCTCTCTGTCTTCCTCCTCTGTCTCTCTCTGTCCTTCTCCTCTGTCTCTCTCTGTATTCCTCCTCTGTCTCTCTCTGTCTTCCTCCTCTGTCTCTCTCTGTCCTTCTCCTCTGTCTCTCTCTGTCCTCCTCCTCTGTCTCTCTCTGTCCTCCTCCTCTGTCTCTCTTTGTCCTCCTCCTCTGTCTCTCTGTCTTCCTACTCTTTCTCTCTCTGTTCTCCTCCTCTGCCTCTCTCTATTCTCCTCCTCTATCTCTCTCTGTCCTTCTCCTCTGTCTCTCTCTGTCCTCCTCCTCTGTCTCTCTCTGTCTTCCTCCTCTGTCTCTCTCTGTCTTCCTCTTTTGTCTCTCTCTGTCCTTCTCCTCTGTCTCTCTCTGTCCTCCTCCTCTGTCTCTGTCTCCCTCCTTTGTCTCTCTCTGTCATCCTGGGAGATTGTAACTACGGACTCAAGTCTAACAGGATGGGGAGCTGTTTGGGATGCCAGGAAGTCACAGGCCCTGTGGACTCGAGAGGAATCCCTCCTTCCGATCAACATTCTGGAACTTCGAGCAATCTTTAATGTTCTGAAGACTTGGCCTCTTCTGGGTTCATCCCACTTTATCAGATTCTAATGAGACAACATAACCTCGGTGGCTTACATCAACCATCAGGGGGAATGAGGAGCTCCCTAGCAATGAAGGAAGTATCTCGGATTCTGGAGTGGGCAGAGGCCCACACCTGCTTGCTGTCAGTGACACACATTCCGGGTGTGGACAACTGGGAAGCAGATTTCCTCAGCAGACAATCCTTTCATCTGGGGGAATGGTCTCTCCATCCCGAGGTGTTTGCAGAGATTTGCAAAAAATGGGGGATGCTGGAGATAGATCTCATGGCGTCCTGGCTCAATTCCAAGCTACCCAGATATGGGTCGTGGTCCAGGGATCCTCAAGCGGAGCTAATAGATGCATTAGCAGTGCCTTGGAGGTTCAATCTGATTTACATTTTCCCGCCGTTACCACTTCTTCCTCAAGTTGTGGCCCGCATCAAGCAGGATCAGGCATTAGTGATATGATTGCTCCATCGTGGCCGTGAAGTATGTGGTTTGCGGACCTGGTGGGGATGTCCTCATCTCCTCCGTGGAAGTTACCTTGTTGCAGGGATCTGGCTGGAACAGGGTCATTTTGTTCATCAAAATCTAGATTCTCTGAGGCTGACTGCATGGAGATTGAATGCTTAGTCCTAGCCAAGAGAGGTTTTTCTGGAAGAGTTATTGACACTCTCATTCAGGCTCGTAAGCCTGTTACTCGTCTCATCTATCATAAGGTGTGGAGGACTTTCTTATTCTGGTGTTAAGAACGTGGTTTAGCCAGGTTTTTTGCAACTGGCTCCATGTTAGCCTATGCATTCGGTTGACATTGTTGTCCTGGAAGGTTATTTTTCTATTGGCTATTGAATCGGCATGCAGAGTTTCTGAAATTGCTGCCTTGCAATGTGAGCCTCCGTATCTGGTGTTCCACACTGATAAGGTTGACCTACGTTTAACTTATATTCAATAGAGAATTGAACAAAAAGGATAATACAATAGCACTCATGAGACTCTGCAAATTATTTAAATTAGAGAACTTTAGGTCACATAAATTAAAAAATATTAATCTTCATTAGAACGTGTTTAAAACAATGGGTATGATTAAAACTAGAATGTTAGCAGATATTAATGTCAGTTCAATACCTGACTAGTAATGGGTTGGTGCTGATAGTCAAATTTGTAAAGGCCCAAGATTGGATACTCTTAGTACCTCATAGTGTGGTTGCAAAAATAATTACCAATCTATAGTTGACATAATATTCAGTTTATCAACTAGTATACTGTATACAAATCCCATCAATTATTGCACCAAAAGTCTTAGTGCTTTGTAGATTCTGTAATTATTCTGGAGCTGAGATTATATCAGTTCACATCACTTGAATTATAATAACAATGTTAAAACGAATTGTTCTTTAGTAACAATTGTTGAACAACTCATATAAATATTATATTATCTGATTGGTATATTTACAAATAACAAGCTAACCACTAGTGAAATGTCAGGCTATAATATAGCTCATTGCCCTATGAACCCTGAATTGTATAGTAGATATTGTGTGTTTCAACATGATTGGTGTATACTTCATTTGTTTCCATAGTTCACATATTATTTTTAGATCTTTAATGCCTATTTTAATATGGTGCTTATTTTATTGCAACTTTGTTCTGGAATTATATCACCAATTTCCAGAGTACTAATTACTAATAGCGCCACTAATATGGATTCAAGTATTATTAATAATATTGTGAAACCAGCTTTTTATTCTTATCACAGCGGAGAGTATCAGTCACTCCTCCGGGTAGACCCATCGTGTCAGGGATAAATAATATTACTGAGAAAGCTAGTCAGTATATTGACTTTAGACTCCGTGAATTTGTGACGCAATTACCATCTCATGTGAAAGACACGATGGAGGTTCTACAACATCTTAATAATCTCAAATTGGAGAATGATACTATTTTAATAACAGCTGATGTAGAATCATTATATACGAGTATTGATCACAAATTGGGAGTTCAAGCGGTCCAAAGCTTTCTATCAGAATCATCTGAAGAAGATAGAGCACATGATGAGTTTATAATCAGACTGCTTAACTTTGTGTTATATCACAACTACTTTGTATTCAATCAGCAGTTTTTCCTGCAAATGAGAAGAATGGCAATGGGGACGGCATGTGCTCCCACCTACGCAAACCTATTCTTAGGGTGGTGGGAGCAACATGTCGTCTTCTCTGACATCAATGTGGAATATGAGGAATTCATTCCACTATGGTTAAGATTTATTGATGATGTGTTCTTCCTTTGGAGAGGCCCCCAAGATAAACTAGATGAATTTCTGACTAAACTAAATTCTAATAATCTCAATATCAAATTAACTTGGGAACAAAGCAAAGAGAGCATTACCTTCCTGGATTTAAAAATCATGAAAAATCAAGAAGGTTATATTACTACTGACTTATATAGAAAAGAGACAGCCACGAATAGTCTGCTCCATTCAGAAAGTGTTCACTGTCCACATACAGTAAGATCACTCCCTATTGGAGAATTTCTTAGAACCAAAAGAAATTGTTCAGATCCAAAAACATACCAACAAAGAGCAATTGAATTACAAAACCGACTGAAGGCAAGAGGTTATAGCAATCGCTCTATCAAAAAAGCTAAACACAGAGCTGAATTTACAGATAGGCAACAATTACTACACAAAAAGGTGAAAGTTGATGATAAAACTACCAGACTCATTATGACATATTCACCCCAGGCCAAAGAGGTAGTAAATATCCTTAATAAACATTTAGGAATCCTAAAGACCGATCCAATATTAGATAGGAAATAGGATATAGGAGATCCAAGAATCTGAAATATATACTTAGTCCTAGTCATTTTGAGCAGAAACAAAGGAAAACCAATCCCATTTCAATGGGTAACTTCAAATGTAGAAATTGTTCAATTTGCAAACACCTCTTGCCACTAAAATCCATTTCTGATAGATTTGGGAAAGTACATAAAATCACCAGTCACATCAACTGCAATACTGAAGGTTTAATATACGGTATTACATGCAAATGTAAGAAAACCTATGTTGGTATGACTACCCGTCAATTGAAAACCAGAATGTTGGAACACCTAAGTAATATTAGGAACGCTGAAAAAGACATCAAAGCTAAGAAAATCATAACGACAGTTGCATCCCACTACCTCAAATATCATAAAGCAAATACTGCTGAATTCCAATGTTTTGGGATTCAGAAGGTAAGATTAGGAATAAGAGTAGGAGACATTGAGAACCTTCTCTTACAGACGGAAAGTCGGTGGATATACCTATTGAATTCGGTACATTCTAATGGATTAAACAAATACAATCATTTTTTCACATATTTATAAAAATTAAAATAATATGTAACAGATATTGATCATAGTGTTATGTTTAAACAAGTAGTGGTATTTGTAATATTTATTTGCTTTACATCATAATGTAGTCTTCTATAACAACAGGAGTTATGAACATGTATACATTTTAAATTTCAATATACAGTGGGGAAAAAAAGTATTTAGTCAGCCACCAATTGTGCAAGTTCTCCCACTTAAGAAGATGAGAGAGGCCTGTAATTTTCATCATAGGTATACCTCAACTATGAGAGACAAAATGTGGAAAGAAATCCAGACAATCACATTGTCTAATTTGGAAAGAATTTATTTGCAAATTATGGTGGAAAATAAGTATTTGGTCAATATCAAAAGTTCATCTCATTACTTGTTATATATCCTTTGTTGGCAATGACAGAGGTCAAACGTTTTCTGTAAGTCTTCACAAGGTTGTCACACACTGTTGCTGGTATGTTGGCCCATTCCTGCATGCAGATCTTCTCTAGAGCAGTGATGTTTTGGGGCTGTCGCTGGGCAACACAGACTTTCAACTCCCTCCAAAGGTTTTCTATGGGGTGGAGATCTGGAGACTTGCTAGGCCACTCCAGGACCTTGAAATACTTCTTACAAAGCCACTCCTTCATTGGACGGGCGGTGTGTTTGGGATCATTGTCATGCTGAAAGACCCAGCCACGTTTCATCTTCAATGCCCTTGCTGATTGAAGGAGGTTTGCACTCAAAATCTCACAATACATGGCCCCATTCATTCTTTCATGTACACGGATCAGTCGTCCTGTTCCCTTTGCAGAGAAACAGCCCCAAAGCATGATGTTGCCACCCCCCTGCTTCACAGTAGGTATGGTGTTCTCTCTCCTCCAAACATGACAATTTGTGTTTCTGCCAAACACTTCTACTTTGGTTTCATCTGATCATATGACAAACTCCCAATCCACTTCTGGATCATCCAAATGCTCTCTAGCATACTTCAGACGGGCCCGGACATGTACTGGCTTAAGCAGGGGAACACATCTGGCACTGCAGGATATGAGTCCCTGGCGGTATAGTGTGTTACTAATGGTAGCCTTTGTTACGTTGGTCCAAGCTCTCTGCAGGTAATTCACTAGGTCCCCCCGTGTGGTTCTGGGATGTTTGCTCACCATTCTTGTGATCATTTTGACCCCACGGGTTGAGATCTTGCGTGGAGCCCCAGATCGAGGGAGATTATCAGTGGTCTTGTATGTCTTCCATTTTCTAATTATTGCTCCCACATTTGATTTCTTCACACCAAGCTGCTTGGCTGTTGCAGATTCAGTCTGCCCAGCCTGGTGCAGGTCTACAATTTTGTTTCTGGTGTCCTTCGACAGCTCTTTGGTCTTCACCATAGTGGAGTTTGTAGAGTGACTGTTCGAGGTTGTGGACAGGTGTCTTTTATACTGATAACAAGTTCAAACAGGTGCCATTAATACAGGTAATGAGTAGAGGACAGAGGAGCCTCTTAAAGAAGAAGATACAGGTCTGTTAGAGCCAGAAATCTTGCTTGTTTGTAGGTGACCAAATACTTATTTTCCACCATAATTTGCAAATAAATTCTTTCCAAATCAGACAATGTGATTGTCTGGATTTCTTTCCACATTTTGTCTCTCATAGTTGAGGTATACCTATGATGAAAATTACAGGCCTCTCTCATCTTCTTAAGTGGGAGAACTTGCACAATTGGTGGCTGACTAAATACTTTTTTTCCCCACTGTAGGTCAATATTTAGACTCACACAGCAGGATGCACAACACAATCAACATTAGTGTTATACACACATTACTATTTTGTAATATGATATGTAAAAGGATATGTACACTTTACCATTTATTGGTTTTTTATTGTACTTCCGTCTGACATCAGCAGAAGATATAAGCACTGAAAATAATTATATTCAATTCCACACACATTGTTCATTTATTCCATATAGCATTGTTATTAGTTTTTATTCAAAGCACAATGCACTTATTATTATATCAGTATAATTTCATAATCACATTCACTTATGATAAACTTAGAGACAAATTTCACTATTTTAATTTATTTTACTTATATTTTTTCTTATTTAAATTTTATCAAATGTAACTCAGCACTATATTTGCGTTATTTTATCACAATTTATCACTTATGATAGTTTTGCAATTTTAGCATATCATTTCTTTCTCCTTTTTATTAGGATTATTCTATCCTGTAATGTAATGTAGCGGTTTAGTACCAAGTTGAATAACTGCTACATTTTGTTTAGCAAATATATGTATATATAATATCCCAGTAACTCTGTATCGGAATTCAAGGTTTACCATTGGAGCTTATTCATGCCAATCAAACCAAGTCGAAACATGTCAGGGAGAGGGAAGTGAGCTGATGGGAGCTCTATAGCCTAAAATTTTAAACTTGTTAGCCGTTATTATTGGGGGTATTGTGGTGCTCGAATAGGAGCAATCTGAATCTCATTACTGGGGACTATATCGGTCTTTTCATTGAGACCGGGTGTAAGCAAATTAGTAGTCACTTGTGTATACAGCGTGAGAGTTAAAGCTGGTCTCCATTTTCAATCAGCTGATAGTCTCACATAGCATGCTTTATCTGGTTACTAGTACCAAGCAGGGGTAGTTAGTGAGACAGATGTAGTATTATACTAGTCTCATATAAATACAACTACATTCCTGTAGAAGTATATATATTTTTACAAAAGCGGATGTATAGCTGTACTATTGAATGTTAACTATTTAGCTGGTAACAGCCAAGAAAATTTTAGCTAATTTTCACCTTATATAACCTGACTGATACTCTCCGCTGTGATAAGAATAAAAAGCTGGTTGCACAATATTATTAATAAAACTTGAATCCGTATTAGTGGCGCTATTAGTAATTACTACTCTGGAAATTGGTGATATAATTCCAGAACAAAGTTGCAATAAAATAAGCACCATATTTAAATATGCATTAAAGATCTAAAAATAATATGTGAACTATGGAAATAAATAAAGTATATACCAATCATGTTGAAACACACAATATCTACTATACAATTCAGGGTTCATAGGGCAATGAGCTATATTATAGCCTGACATTGCACTAGTGGTTAGCTTGTTATTTGTAAATATATCAATCAGATAATATAATATTTATATGAGTTGTTCAACAATTGTTACTAAAGAACAATTCACGTCAACATTGTTATTATAATCCAAGTGATGTGGAACTGATATAATCTCAGCTCCAGAATAATAGAATAATTACAGAATCTACAAAGCACTAAGACTTTTGGTGCAATAATTGATGGGATTTGTATACAGTATACTACCTAGTTGATAAACTGAATATTATGTCAACTATAGATTGGTAATTATTTTTGCAACCACACTATGAAGTATTAAGAGTATCCAATCTTGGGCCTTTACAAATTTGACTATCAGCACCAACCCATTACTAGTCAGGTATTGAACTGACATTAATATCTGCTAACATTCTAGTTTTAATCATACCCATTGTTTTAAACACGTTCTAATAAAGATTAATATTTTTTAACTTATGTGACCTAAAGTTCTCTAATTTAAATAATTTGCAGAGTCTCATGAGTGCTATTGTATTATCCTTTTTGTTCAATTCTCTATTGAATATAAGTTAAATGTAGCTTTTGATACTAAGCACCACACCACAAATATATATTGTATTTTGAGGCCAATTTGCCTTAATTGTGGATGGTGAGGAGACTCTTACTATTCGTTTGTAGTGGTGCCATCAGATTTCTCTTTTTTGTTACAAGGTTGCCCTACGTACCCGCTTGGGTTTTCTACCTAAGGTGGTGTCTGATCATAACATCAGACAACTAGTTAAACTAATTGTAAAAAGGGTACAATAAAGTTTTAAAGAAAAAGCAGTTCCACAATTCCACATATGGGTTAACTCTGCAGATACAGAGATTATAAGAAAAATATTAAAAATGTTCCATATCATTCACACAATTACTCTTTAATGAAATCAACTAGGAACATACACGCATACTGTAGCTTAAGCTAAAATTAAAAACACTTGATCTCTGTGGATTGCAATTAGCAATCAAATATAGGAAACATAATGGATAGTATCTAACAGCCTTGGTCTTAGAAATATATAGTAAGCTAAGCCCTTACAATCCGAGGGCTGTATTACCTTTTAATCTATTACAGATAAAAGGCCAAAGGCTGTATTTATAAGCACTATATTAGATATATTATTGTCATTAAACCACAAGAGTCAGCACATTAAAAGAAACAAGCAGGAGAGACCAAGCTACTCCTACCGGACCCCTGACACGTGTTTCACGAACGCTTCCTCAGAGGGGGTGCGGGCCGCTGCTACACAGCGTGCTTTATTGCTGCCTATTGCCCACCTCCTGCACATGATTGGTTGAGGCGATCGATATTCAAGGCACCGGATTGGATGATCGAAATATCAATCATTTCTACAACACCGGAGCTTATTACCAGACTGTGGGTGTGTCTGGACGGACTTGTCATCATGAATAAGGGGCCAATCCGGAATTTGAAGATAATGACGTTCCTGGGTGTGTGATCATGTAAACAATTACTACCGCGATTCTTAACATTACTGTGGTTATATATGATATCCATCTGTATGATTTATTGTACACAGTTGCATATTCATTATAGATACTGTTTAAGCAATAAAGTGTTCTCTATACTTGATTCATTATTTATACACAAACTTAAAATTACATACCGGTATCACCTGATGTTATGATCAGGAGTATCCCATCAGACAGTTAATGTGTCTGGACGGACTCGTCATAGTAAGTGAAAGGCTAATCCTGTACTTGTCAATAATGCTATTCCTAGGTGCGTTGTATCAAGCAAACACCATTGGTAAATTATATACACAATCTTCTCTGATGTTAATCGAAATGTCAATCATTTCTACATAACCAACGCTTGTTGCCAGACAGTAGGAGGTGTGTCTAGACGGACTCGTCATCATGAGTAAGGATCCAATCCAGGATTGGAAAATAATGACGTTCTTGAGTGTGTCATCACAAATGAATACTATTGACTGGTCATATAAGTGATTACTGTCGTAACTCATACCATTACCGTGGTTATATACAGCACCAATCTGCTTTATTCATTGTACACAGCTGCACACTCTTTATAGATACTGTTTAAAAAGATTATAGTTTGAAAAGTAAGGCATTTTCTATGCTTGGCTCATTAGCTATACACAAACTTACAATTACATACCGATGTTACCGGATTTTGTGTTGCATATCCATGAAATATATACCTTCATATGTAAATTGAAGTGTGTATACAATATCAATGAACTTTTCATGTTGCATTTCAACAGTATCTTATTGTGTTGCGTTACATTATTTCAATACATACAGAATGTTGACAGATTTTGGGTAAGAACTTAATGTATGGTATATCCAATCAAACAGTTTGTGTGTATGGACGCACTCGTCATAATAGGTGAAGGGCCAATCCTGTACTTGTCAATAATGTTGTTCCTAAGTGTGTTGTATCAAACGATCACCATTGTTAAATCATATAAACAATCTTCTATAATGTTGCAATGATTCATGTCATTGCTATGAAGATAAAATCTTAACCTTTGACCCAACTTAGGATTTCCCTAACTATATATCTAGTATACACTCATATTGAATTCTTCATATGATTTTAGATATCCTACGATAGTTTAGGGATACTAGCATATAAAAGCAGTATGTTACCTTAGATGTTCCATGTGGTATCATATATTTGGAGTGATGTTTCTCAGATTATCCAGTGTTTTATCTAATGTTCTATAACAGATTATAAATACCTGTACCTGTATGTGTAGCTTCGAAATGCCATTTGTGTTCATGAGCAAGTAATAAAAATTATTCACATAAAGCATTTCATACAACTCTGGATTTTATATTTCAGAAACACTTTTGTTTTTGACCATTTATTTGTTTCTAAATATTAACCCTTATTGGTACTCAAAGAGTGTTACTTATTATGAATTAAGTGTATATATAGCATGTGGTGCAATAAGTGACTTAATATTCTAATGCTGATCATATAGTGATGAAACAAAAAACAAACTGTAATGAATTTATAAGTGCAACTAATATAAGATGTTGTGACTAAATTGTTAATCAATCCATACTGATTGACTACTAAATATTTAAAATAAGATAATGAATGTGCAAAAATATTTTTTGGCACACGAATCCCATTTATCGTGATAAGATTAATAGCAATCTATGCTTATTATTAATGAAAAAAACTACAATGAACTACAATCAGTGAACAAATATATAGGTAGCCTTACTGTTTTGTGAATGTGAACTCTAGTAGATTAATAAGTAACATTGTTGAAAAGTGAACATACCAGTTAGTTGTTAAATTATTACTCTGGTAAACAGAAACAAATGTACCTGAAATGTAATTTTGTATTATCTTATTTATGTTATGCTTGATCCATAGAGTAAAACAGTAAGGTTATACAATTTTACTATAAATACACAAAGTAGTTGTTATAGTCATTCATTCCGTTCAGTTTGACTGCATTTAGTAAATAAATCCACCTGCATTCCATTTTTAACAACACTTTTTCAATGTTACCACCCCTAATACCTAGGGATGCTTTCTGGATTACTGTGTATTTCAGATCCTTGGATGAGCTCTTGTGATGTAATAAAAAATGTTTGGCAACTGAAGTTATTTTTTTGCCATTGTTTAAATCTCTTTGTGCATTTTTTATATTGTAAGTGTGTTCAAGAATGCGTGTTTTTACCTCCCTGGTCGTCATGCATAAATATACCATTTGGCATGAGCAATAGAGTGCATATACTACTCCTATTGTTGTACATGAGAAATGAGATGGTAATTTGTATTTTCTACCTGTTTTGTCAGTTAGAGTTTTGATTTTCCACACAAATTTGCAGGCTGAACATGTGCCAAAAGGATACATGCCAGGATCTTTGTCTTTTTTCTTTACAGATCTTAAGAAATGACTAGACACCAACTTATCTCTTAAGTTATTCGGTCTTTGTACCCCAAAGATACTTTGTCTCCAAATAGGGATTTTAGGGTATCATCATTTTGCAGTATATCCCAGTGGTGATTTATGATTTTGATTATCTGTGTCATCTGAGGATTATATGTAGTAATAAGTCTAGGACAGGATTCTGTTAGGGCTTTATTTTTAGGGACTAATAATTCATCTCTGCATTTTCTTACGGCTAGATTTAGAGTTCTGCGGCCAAAGGGGTGCGTTAGCTACGCATGCTTTTTTTTCCCCGCACCTTTTAAATACCGCTGGTATTTAGAGTTCACAGAAGGGCTGCGTTAGGCTCCAAAAAAGGGAGCGTAGAGCATATTTACCGCCACTTCAACTCTCGATACCAGCGGTGCTTACGGACGCGGCCAGCTTCAAAAACGTGCTCGTGCACGATTCCCCCATAGGAAACAATGGGACAGTTTGAGCTGAAAAAAAACCTAACACCTGCAAAAAAGCAGCGTTCAGCTCCTAACGCAGCCCCATTGTTTCCTTTGGGGAAACACTTCCTAAGTCTGCACCTAACACCCTAACATGTACCCCGAGTCTAAACACCCCTAACCTTACACTTATTAACCCCTAATCTGCCGCCCCCGCTATCGCTAACCCCTGCATATTATTATTAACCCCTAATCTGCCGCTCCGTACACCGCCGCCACCTACATTATCCCTATGTACCCCTAATCTGCTGCCCCTAACACCGCCCACCCCTATATTATATTTATTAACCCCTAATCTGCCACCCCCGCTATCGCTGACCCCTGAATATTATTATTAACCCCTAATCTGCCGCTCCGTACACCGCCGCAACCTACATTATCCCTATGTACCCCTAATCTGCTGCCCCTAACACCGCCGACCCCTATATTATATTTATTAACCCCTAAAATGCCGCCCCGCTATCGCTGACCCCTGAATATTATTATTAACCCCTAACCTGCAGCTCCGTACACCGCCGCAACCTACATTATCCCTATGTACCTGTCAGGCACAACTAAGAAAGAAAAAATGTGTGCAGCTTAGTTATTTGGACCACAACTGCTGGGAATGAAAAAAACAATAAAAATTGTATGTTTGTTTGCAACAGAGTGATAAGGTAAAACAAAGTTTAGGAATTAGGCAGCTATGTAAAACCTTATTCCTTATTGCAAGGTTTTAATATACAGGCAGTAATTGAGCATATTCCCTATGGCTGCCACATGTGTCTGGGTAGTCACTGTGAGAAAGTAAATGCAGCAGGGATATGCTCAGATAAACCTGAGATTTTACCATTAATGAAGGAAAAAATAAATAAGCAAGGAAAAAATGGTACTATGATCATAGAAAAAAATAAGCAATTGCAATTGTGTACAGAGTTATGGTAAAACAGCAGGATATGAGGGAATGAAAATAAAAGTCACAGAAAAATAACAGCAGCAACTGAGATACTAATCTTAGAGTATAGCAGCAAAGTAAAATTCAGAGACTGGCTTACCCCTAACAGGACTGTTATAATGATAGTTGCAAACACCGGGTTGTAATGGCGACTTGCCAGAGGGAGCAGGGAAGCTCAGTAGCAGCTGGCTGATGACGTCACAGCATGAGGAAGTGGAGCTCAGTGAAAAGTGAATCCCAAGGCCGGTGAGCTGCAGGGGAAACTGAGTTAGAGGTAAAGGTATGAATGAGGCTTTTGAAATAGCTGAATCTTCTTGAGGGAGAAGCAGGCAGGAAGGAGAGGATGACAACAAAAATCCAGCTAGGAGGAGTAGAGGAATCCAACAAACAGAAGTATTAAGATAAATCTTACAGAGAGCAGGCTCAGGTTAAGGTTTAAGACAAACTTCAATACTAAGCAATGTGAAAATGCTGGGAGGGGCCTTAAATAGGTTGATGTTAATGAGAGCAGGATGCTTTAAAGGGACAGTGCAGAGAAATAAGTATGCCATTATCCTGACAGTACCCCTAATCTGCTGCCCCTAACACCGCCGACCCCTATATTATATTTATTAACCCCTAATCTGCCGCCCCCGCTATCGCTGACCCCTGCATATTATTATTAACCCCTAATCTGCCGCTCCGTAAACCGCCGCAACCTACATTATACCTATGTACCCCTAATCTGCTGCCTCTAACACAGCCGACCCCTATATTATATTTATTAACCCCTAATCTGCCGCCCCCAACGTCGCCTCCACCTACCTACAATTATTAACCCCTAATCTGCCGACCGGACCACACCGCTACTATAATAAATGTATTAACCCCTAAAGCTAAGTCTAACCCTAACCCTAACACCCCCCTAACTTAAATATAATTTAAATCTAACAAAATAAATTAACTAATATTAAATAAATTATTCCTATTTAAAGCTAAATACTTACCTGTAAAATAAATCCTAATATAGCTACAATATAAATTATAATTATATTGTAGCTATTTTAGGATTAATATTTATTTTACAGGCAACTTTGTAATTATTTTAACCAGGTACAATAGCTATTAAATAGTTAATAACTATTTAATAGTTACCTAGTTAAAATAATTACAAAATTACCTGTAAAATAAATCCTAACCTAAGTTACAATTAAATCTAACACTACACTATCAATAAATAAATTAAATAAAATACCTACAATTACCTACAATTAAACCTAACACTACACTATCAATAAATTAATTAAATACAATACCTACAAATAAATACAATGAAATAAACTAACTAAAGTACAAAAAATAAAAAAGAACTAAGTTACAAAAAATAAAAAAATATTTACAAACATTAGAAAAATATTACAACAATTTTAAACTAATTACACCTACTCTAAGACCCCTAATAAAATAACAAAGACCCCCAAAATAAAAAAATGCCCTACCCTATTCTAAAATTAAAATAGAAAAGCTCTTTTACCTTACCAGCCCTGAAAAGGGCCCTTTGCGGGGCATGCCCCAAAGAATTCAGCTCTTTTGCCTGTAAAAAAAAAACATACAATACCCCCCCCCAACATTACAACCCACCACCCACATACCCCTAATCTAACCCAAACCCCCCTTAAATAAACCTAACACTAAGCCCCTGAAGATCTCCCTACCTTATCTTCACCACGCCGGGTATCACCGATCGATCCAGAGGAGCCTCCGATGTCTTGATCCAAGCCCAAGCGGGGGGCTGAAGATATCCATGATCCGGCTGAAATCTTGATCCAAGTGGGAGCTGAAGAGGTCCATGATCGGGCTGAAGTCTTCTATCAAGCGGCATCTTCAATCTTCTTTCTTCCGGATCCATGGTCATCCCGCCGACGCGGAGCATCCATCTTCACCGACGACTTCCCGACGAATGACGGTTCCTTTAAGGGACGTCATCCAAGATGGCGTCCCTCGAATTCCGATTGGCTGATAGGATTCTATCAGCCAATCGGAATTAAGGTAGGAAAATTCTGATTGGCTGATGGAATCAGCCAATCAGTATCAAGTTCAATCCGATTGGCTGATCCGATCAGCCAATCAGATTGAGCTCGCATTCTATTGGCTGATCGGAACAGCCAATAGAATGCAAGCTCAATCTGATTGGCTGATCGGATCAGCCAATCGGATTGAACTTGATTCTGATTGGCTGATTCCATCAGCCAATCAGAATTTTCCTACCTTAATTCCGATTGGCTGATAGAATCCTATCAGCCAATCAGAATTCAAGGGACGCCATCTTGGATGATGTCATTTAAAGGAACCTTCATTTGGACTGAGGACGTTGCAAGAAGAGGATGGATCCACGCCGGAGGTCTTCAAGATGGAGCCGGTCGTCATCGGATGGAAAAACAGAGAAGATGCGGCTTGGATGAAGATGTTTGCTGGTCCGGATCGACTCTTCTGCCCGGATAGGATGAAGACTTCTGCCCGAAGATGGAATTCTTTAGCCGCCGCTTGGATCCAGACTTCAGCCGGAGGATGGACGTCACTCTTCAGCCCCCGTTTGGGCTTGGATGAAGATTTCGGAGGCTCTTCTGGACAGATCGGGACCCGGTGTGGTGAAGACAAGGTAGGGAGATCTTCAGGGGGTTAGTGTTAGGTTTATTTAAGGGGGGGTTTGGGTTAGATTAGGGGTATGTGGGTGGTGGGTTGTAATGTTGGGGGGGGTATTATGTTTTTTTTTTTACAGGCAAAAGAGCTGAATTATTTGGGGCATGCCCAGCAAAGGGCCCTTTTCAGGGCTGGTAAGGTAAAAGAGCTTTTCTATTTTAATTTTAGAATAGGGTAGGGCATTTTTTTATTTTGGGGGTCTTTGTTATTTTATTAGGGGGCTTAGAGTAGGTGTAATTAGTTTAAAATTGTTGTAATATTTTTCTAATGTTTGTAAATATTTTTTTATTTTTTGTAACTTAGTTCTTTTTTATTTTTTGTACTTTAGGCCTAGATTTGGAGTTTGGCGGTAGAAGGGCTGTTAACGCTCCGCAGGCTTTTTTCTGGCCGCACCATAAATTTAACTCTGGTATCGAGAGTTCAAACAAATGCTGCGTTAGGCTCCAAAAAAGGAGCGTAGAGCATTTTTACCGCAAATGCAACTCTCGATACCAGAGTTGCTTACGGACGCGGCCAGCCTCAAAAACGTGCTCGTGCACGATTCCCCCATAGAAAACAATGGGGCTGTTTGAGCTGAAAAAAAACCTAACACCTGCAAAAAAGCAGCGTTCAGCTCCTAACGCAGCCCCATTGTTTCCTATGGGGAAACACTTCCTACGTCTGCACCTAACACTCTAACATGTACCCCGAGTCTAAACACCCCTAACCTTACACTTATTAACCCCTAATCTGCCGCTCCCGCTATCGCTGACCCCTGCATATTTTTTTTAACCCCTAATCTGCCGCTCCGTAAACCGCCGCAACCTACGTTATCCCTATGTACCCCTAATCTGCTGCCCCTAACACCGCCGACCCCTAGATTATATTTATTAAACCCTAATCTGCCCCCCACAACGTCGCCGACACCTGCCTACACTTATTAACCCCTAATCTGCCGAGCGGACCTGAGCGCTACTATAATAAAGTTATTAACCCCTAATCCGCCTCACTAACCCTATCATAAATAGTATTAACCCCTAATCTGCCCTCCCTAACATCGCCGACACCTAACTTCAATTATTAACCCCTAATCTGACGACCGGAGCTCACCGCTACTATAGTAAATGGATTAACCCCTAAAGCTAAGTATAACCCTAACACTAACACCCCCCTAAGTTAAATATAATTTAAATCTAACGAAATAAATTAACTCTTATTAAATAAATTATTCCTATTTAAAGCTAAATACTTACCTGTAAAATACATCCTAATATAGCTACAATATAAATTATAATTATATTATAGCTATTTTAGGATTTATATTTATTTTACAGGCAACTTGGTAATTATTTTAACCAGGTACAATAGCTATTTAATAGTTACCTAGTTAAAATAATAACAAATTTACCTGTAAAATAAATCCTAACCTAAGATATAATTAAACCTAACACTACCCTATCAATAAATTAATTAAATAAACTACCTACAATTACCTACAATTAACCTAACACTACACTATCAATAAATTAATTAAACACAATTCCTACAAATAAATACAATTAAATAAACTAGCTAAAGTACAAAAAATAAAAAAAAGAACTAAGTTACAAAAAATAAAAAAATATTTACAAACATAAGAAAAATATTACAACAATTTTAAACTAATTACACCTACTCTAAGCCCCCTAATAAAATAACAAAGCCCCCCAAAATAAAAAATTCCCTACCCTATTCTAAATTAAAAAAAGGTAAAAGCTCTTTTACCTTACCAGCCCTGAACAGGGCCCTTTGCGGGGCATGCCCCAAGAATTTCAGCTCTTTTGCCTGTAAAAAAAAACATACAATACCCCCCCCCAACATTACAACCCACCACCCACATACCCCTAATCTAACCCAAACCCCCCTTAAATAAGCCTAACATTAAGCCCCTGAAGATCTTCCTACCTTGTCTTCACCATCCAGGTTCACCGATCCGTCCTGAAGAGCTCCTCCGATGTCCTGATCCAAGCCCAAGCGGGGGGCTGAAGAGGTCCATGATCCGGTCAAAGTCTTCATCCAAGCGGGGCAGAAGAGGATCTTCCATCCGATTGAAGTCTTCATCCAGGCGGCATCTTCTATGGTCTTCCATCCGGAGCGAAGCGGCAGGATCCTGAAGACCTCCAGCGCGGAACATCCATCCGGCCCGACGACTGAACGACGAATGACTGTTCCTTTAAGGGACGTCATCCAAGATGGCGTCCCTCGAATTCCGATTGGCTGATAGGATTCTATCAGCCAATCGGAATTAAGGTAGGAATTTTCTGATTGGCTGATGGAATCAGCCAATCAGAATCAAGTTCAATCCGATTGGCTGATCCAATCAGCCAATCAGATTGAGCTCGCATTCTATTGGCTGTTCCGATCAGCCAATAGAATGCGAGCTCAATCTGATAGGCTGATTGGATCAGCCAATCGGATTGAACTTGATTCTGATTGGCTGATTCCATCAGCCAATCAGAAAATTCCTACCTTAATTCCGATTGGCTGATAGAATCCTATCAGCCAATCGGAATTCGAGGGACGCCATCTTGGATGACGTCCCTTAAAGGAACAGTCATTCGTCGTTCAGTCGTCGGGCCGGATGGATGTTCCGCGCTGGAGGTCTTCAGGATCCTGCCGCTTCGCTCCGGATGGAAGACCATAGAAGATGCCGCCTGGATGAAGACTTCAATCGGATGGAAGATCCTCTTCTGCCCCGCTTGGATGAAGACTTTGACCGGATCATGGACCTCTTCAGCCCCCCGCTTGGGCTTGGATCAGGACATCGGAGGAGCTCTTCAGGACGGATCGGTGAACCTGGATGGTGAAGACAAGGTAGGAAGATCTTCAGGGGCTTAGTGTTAGGTTTATTTAAGGGGGGTTTGGGTTAGATTAGGGGTATGTGGGTGGTGGGTTGTAATGTTGGGGGGGGGGTATTGTATGTTTTTTTTTACAGGCAAAAGAGCTGAAATTCTTGGGGCATGCCCCGCAAAGGGCCCTGTTCAGGGCTGGTAAGGTAAAAGAGCTTTTACCTTTTTTAATTTAGAATAGGGTAGGGAATTTTTTATTTTGGGGGGCTTTGTTATTTTATTAGGGGGCTTAGAGTAGGTGTAATTAGTTTAAAATTGTTGTAATATTTTTCTTATGTTTGTAAATATTTTTTTATTTTTTGTAACTTAGTTCTTTTTTATTTTTTGTACTTTAGCTAGTTTATTTAATTGTATTTATTTGTAGGAATTGTGTTTAATTAATTTATTGATAGTGTAGTGTTAGGTTAATTGTAGGTAATTGTAGGTAGTTTATTTAATTAATTTATTGATAGGGTAGTGTTAGGTTTAATTATATCTTAGGTTAGGATTTATTTTACAGGTAAATTTGTTATTATTTTAACTAGGTAACTATTAAATAGCTATTGTACCTGGTTAAAATAATTACCAAGTTGCCTGTAAAATAAATATAAATCCAAAAATAGCTATAATATAATTATAATTTATATTGTAGCTATATTAGGATGTATTTTACAGGTAAGTATTTAGCTTTAAATAGGAATAATTTATTTAATAAGAGTTAATTTATTTCGTTAGATTTAAATTATATTTAACTTAGGGGGGTGTTAGGGTTAGACTTAGCTTTAGGGGTTAATCCATTTATTATAGTAGCGGTGAGCTCCGGTCGTCAGATTAGGGGTTAATAATTGAAGTTAGGTGTCGACGATGTTAGGGAGGGCAGATTAGGGGTTAATACTATTTATTATAGGGTTAGTGAGGCGGATTAGGGTTTAATACATTTATTATAGTAGCGCTCAGGTCCGCTCGGCAGATTAGGGGTTAATAAGTGTAGGCAGGTGTCGGCGACGTTGAGGGGGGCAGATTAGGGGTTAATAAATATAATATAAGGGTCGGCTGTGTTAGGGGCAGCAGATTAGGGGTACATAAGGATAACGTAGGTGGCGGCGCTTTGCGATCGGAAGATTAGGGGTTAATTATTGTAAGTAGCTGGCGGCGACGTTGTGGGGGGCAGGTTAGGGGTTAATAAATGTAATACAGGGGTCGGCGGGGTTAGGGGCAGCAGATTAGGGGTACATAAGTATAACGTAGGTGGCGGTCGGCAGATTAGGGGTTAAAAAATTTAAATCGAGTGGCGGTGATGTGGGGGGACCTTGGTTTAGGGGTACATAGGTAGTTTATGGGTGTTAGTGTACTTTAGGGTACAGTAGTTAAGAGCTTTATGAACCGGCGTTAGCCCAGAAAGCTCTTAACTCCTGCTATTTTCCGGCGGCTGGAGTTTTGTCGTTAGAGCTCTAACGCTCACTTCAGAAACGACTCTAAATACCAGCGTTAGAAAGATCCCATTGAAAAGATAGGATACGCAATTGACGTAAGGGGATCTGCGGTATGGAAAAGTCGCGGCTGAAAAGTGAGCGTTAGACCCTTTAATCACTGACTCCAAATACCAGCGGGCGGCCAAAACCAGCGTTAGGAGCCTCTAACGCTGGTTTTCACGGCTACCGCCGAACTCTAAATCTAGGCCTTAGTTAGTTTATTTAATTGCATTTATTTGTAGGTATTGTATTTAATTAATTTATTGATAGTGTAGTGTTATGTTTAATTGTAGATAATTGTAGGTATTTTATTTAATTTATTTATTGATAGTGTAGTATTAGGTTTAATTGTAACTTAGGTTAGGATTTATTTTACAGGTAATTTTGTAATTATTTTAACTAGGTAACTATTAAATAGTTATTAACTATTTAATAGCTATTGTACCTGGTTAAAATAATTACAAAGTTGCCTGTAAAATAAATATTAATCCTAAAATAGCTACAATATAATTATAATTTATATTGTAGCTATATTAGGATTTATTTTACAGGTAAGTATTTAGCTTTAAATAGGAATAATTTATTTAATAATAGTTAATTTATTTTGTTAGATTTAAATTATATTTAAGTTAGGGGGTGTTAGGGTTAGGGTTAGACTTAGCTTTAGGGGTTAATACATTTATTATAGTAGCGGTGTGGTCCGGTTGGCAGATTAGGGGTTAATAATTGTAGGTAGGTGGAGGCGACGTTGAGGGCGGCAGATTAGGGGTTAATAAATATAATATAGGGGATCGGCTGTGTTAGGGGCAGCAGATTAGGGGTACATAGGGATAACGTAGGTGGCAGCGGTGTACAGAGCGGCAGATTAGGGGTTAAAAATTTTTAATAGAGTGGCGGTGATGTGGGGGGGGGGGGCCTCGGTTTAGGGGTACATAGGTAGTTTACGGGTGTTAGTGTACTTTAGAGGACAGTAGTTAAGAGCTTTATAAACCGGCGTTAGCCCAGAAAGCTCTTAACTACTGACTTTTTTCTGCGGCTGGAGTTTTGTCGTTAGATTTCTAACGCTCACTTCAGCCACGACTCTAAATACCAGCGTTAGAAAGATCCCATTGAAAAGATAGGATACGCAATTGACGTAAGGGAATCTGCGGTATGGAAAAGTCGCGGCTGCAAAGTGAGCGTTAGACCCTTTCCTGACTGACTCTAAATACCAGCGGTAGCCCAAAACCAGCGTTAGGAGCCTCTAACGCTGGTTTTGACGGCTAACGCCAAACTCTAAATCTAGCCGTTAGTGCTTTATATTTCCCTCTTTTCAACGATTTTTTACTGTACCCTCGTGATATCAATCTCTGTGATAGGTTTGTACTTTCTGTCATATAAATTTCAGTATCAGTACAATTACGACGAAGTCTCAAGAATTCGCCGTAAGGTATTGCTTTTAATGTACTGGGTGTATGTGCACTGGATTGATGCAAGAGAGTATTAGTTGCTGTCTCCTTCCTGTAAATCGTAGTATTAATAAGTCCCTCATTGTTTTTAAATATCTTTAAGTCCAAAGAGCATATTTCCTGTTGACTAGCTGAGTACGTTAATTTTATATTTAGTTTGTTCTTATTTATATTTAGCATGAATAGTTGTAATTCATCTAATGTCCCTTCCCAGATAAATAAGATATCATCTATAAATCTTAACCACATTGGTATGTGTTCAGTATATGATTGTAATTGATCCGAAAATACACAAAAGCATTCCCAATAGCCAAGAAAAAGGTTTGCATAAGTTGATGCGCAGGCAGTACCCATCGTGGTACCCTGTGTCTGTAAGTAGTGTCTGTCATTAAATGTAAAGAAATTATCTGTCAGGATGAAATGTAACAATTGGATTATGAAGTCATTGTGTTCTGTGTTATCCAGGTTATTGGAGGCTAAGTAATATTTAATTGCTTCAATTCCATCACTATGCCTGATGTTAGTGTATAAGGATTCTACATCCGCTGTAACTAACCACATCTCATAAGTTAGTTTTATGTTTTGTACCATTTGTAATACTTCCATGGTGTCACGTACATATGAAGGTAGAGTAGTTAAATATTCTCTTAGCCTCAGATCTATAAACTTGCTGGCATTCTCCGTTAAGTTATCATTTCCTGACATGATCGGTCTGCCTGGTGGTACTAAAGGATTTTTATGTACTTTCGGTAGAAAGTATAGTGTGGCAATCTTTGGATTATCTTTTGTCAGATATTTTTTCTCAGAATTGGAGAGTATATTCTTCTCCCATGCTTCTTTAATAATTTTATTATATCGTATGAGATAAGAGCTTTGAGGGTTGAATATCAGTTGTTTATAGCATAAATTGTTAGACAATTGCTTTGTATCTTCGTCTATATACATCTGTCGTGACCACAAGACCACATTTCCACCCTTATCTGATGGTTTAATTAGAATGTCATGCCATGATTCAATTTCTCTCAGGGCATGAAATTCTGTGGCACTTAAATTGTTTTTGACATTGTATATAGGTAATTGTTCTATCGTCTGACATACCATTTTACAAAATACCTGTATCTCTGGTGATATGGATATGGAGGGAGCATATGTGGATTTGGGTTTAACATTAGATTTCCAAGCTTGTGGAATAGATGTTAAATTATCATTTTGAGTATCTGTACCATCTTCTGATAATTCACATAAAATATCAGCTGTGGATAAATCATCTGCATTGAGACTATTAGGATTATAAGCATATTATTATTATTATCGGTTATTTGTAGAGCGCCAACAGATTCCGCAGTGCTATAAACAAAGGGGGAGTACAACAAAACAATTATAGGGTAGAGGGCCCTGCCAAGAGTTGCACTGTTGTAGTCAGCTCTTAAGAAGGTGATCTACAAACAGCTGGACTTTTAGGCTTACATGCTAAGGGAGTTCAGGGGATTGCAGTGGAGGAGAGGAACTGGTATTAGGAAAGGTTAGCGTAGGTTGTATGCGTCCCTGAACAGTAGAAGCATATGTTTTCTTTAATAGAATCTTTCTTGAAAACAAATGAATATCCTTAATCACCTCAAACTTGTTCAAAGAGTTGACTGGGCAAAAGGAAAGTCCTTTTGATAATACAGATTTATGTGTTGTACTAAGTATATGGTCAGATAGATTGATTATTCTCATTTGTTCATCCTTATCTTGGAGAAGGGACTTAATTCCCTCCTCCTTGTGGATTGTCTCACTGGGCCTGAAAATTTCCGTTTGTTCCCCCTGTTCTGTGTTGGAGTTTGATTGCTCTGGATAACCGGTGGGGTTGTGTTTTGCGGTGTGGTGGATAAACAAGAAGTAGTTGAGGAGGAATGTTAGCCTATGCATTCGGTTGACATTGTTGTCCTGGAAAGTTCTTTTACTATTGGCTATTGCGTCGGCATGCAGAGTTTCTGAAATAGCTGCCTTGCAATGTGAGCCTCCGTATCTGGTGTTCCACACTGATAAGGCTGCCCTACATACCCGCTTGGGTTTTCTACCTAAGGTGGTGTCTGATCATAACATCAATCAGGAGATTGTGGTTCCTTCCTTATGTCCTAATCCTTCTTCTTCGAAGGAACGTTTACTTCATAATTTGGATGTGGTTCGAGCTTTGAAGTTCTATCTTCAAGCTACTCTGGGAAGTGTAAGGGTCAGAAGGCTTCTTCGACTTCCTTATCTTTTTGGTTGAGGAGTGTTATATGCTAAGGTTACGAGTCAGCGGGACTTAGACCTCCTCAGAGGATTACGGCTCATTCCACTAGAGTGGTGGCTTCCTCTTGGGCCTTTAAGAAAGAGGCCTCTATGGATCAGATTTGTAAGACGGCTAACTGGTCCTCCTTACATACTTTTTAAAAATTCTACAAGTTTGATGTTTTTGCTTTGGCCAAAGCAGCTTTTGGGAGAAAGGTTTTACAGGCTGTGGTGCCCTCAGATTAGGGTCCAGCTATTTTTTACCCCTCAGTGTCTTCTAGAGCTTGGGTAAAGTTGTCCCAACAGTAAGGAATGAAGCCATGGACTCCTCATATTAAAGAAGGAAAACATAAATATGCTTACCTTTTAATTTAATTTCCTTCTGTATGAGGATAGTCCACGGCCCCCGCCCGTATACTCCGATGGGCGAACCAAAATTTGTTTATCTCTTCTGGCACCATTTATACCCTGATATTTATCCTTCTGCTCCTTGTTCCTTTGGCAGAATGACTGGGATATGAGGGAAGTAGGGGGAGTATTTAAGACTTTGGCTGGGGTGTCTTTGCCTCCTCCTGGTTGCCAGGTTCAGTATTTCCCAACAGTAAGGAATGAAGCAGTGGACTCTCCTCATACAGAAGGAAATTACATTATCAGGTAAGCATAATTTATGTTATGTATATACCGATAGACTCGCTCAAAGCAGGGTTGTTGCCACAAACCTTCAATTTGTAAAAAATGCAATATCTGTGAAGCACAATTTTTGGAGTCCTTTCCTCTCAAATACAAGTTAAAACATGTAATATTTTATAACGAGTTTTACTATGTATTTTCTGTAAGTATTTTACACTCCAATGTTCTTCATATAGTAGAACATGTTCTTAGTATTTTTAAGTATTAACTTTTATATATATATATATATATATATATATATATATATATATATATATATACAAAACACGGAAGGGAACTTCCCTCCCATACCGGATCGGGGTGCACATCTCATGACCCTGCAACATGCTCAGCCCTGGGTGATCACTGGCACTCACAGAAAGCTGTGCTGTCCCCAGAGTCACAGGCAGCTAACCCCAGACAGGTCTGGGTGCAAGAACCATAGGGAAAATTACAAAACAAATTAATACAACACACAGAGAATGTCCAGCACTCACTTACAAGCTCTCAGCTAAGATTAAATCAAAAATGGAAGGGTTAGTTACCACATTTGGGCACCCTTCACTTGTTCCCAGTTTGTTGCATTGTGAGCTTGCATTGTGTGGCTGTTTTAGGGTCCCAGGTTTTTGGAAGGGACCTTGACGTGCTACCTGGGCTTGTCCCATTTGTCAAAATGCGGTAGCTAACCTTTCCATTTTTGCTTTATATATAAAAAGAACATTGTGTTCTATGTGAAGAACATTGGTTTGCAAAACATGCATAAACATGCACGTGATGTATATTAAAATCTATGAGGAGAAGAAGTTAGCACAGTCTTGATATCTGAAATACTGAAATTAGCGGAAATCGAGTTTCATCTAAGACTTACTTTTTTACTCTTAACTTGTGATACGCTTGCTAACCCAACTGCGTTAAAAGTTTACTTGTGGGGGTAGTGCGTGAGTAAAAATAACAAAAAGCGATAGCGTGCCATTTATAATCTGGCTCTATATTAATAAAACTATAAACTGTTATTATTTTGCGCCATTTGTGACACCATTAAATAAAATATAAATGATTACCTAGCTATAAAAAGTAAACAACCAGTCTGGCACTAATAAAGGGAATCTGTCAGCATCATCATACAGAATATGCCCCTTGCGATAACCTTACCCATAATACACTGCGTGCTACACTATCACCACGTCTGGTAAATCAAGTAATATTCTCAACACCAGACACTGCACATGTGTTTAATACCCCTGAGAGGTGCTAAAGGGGGTGGAAAATGATTTGTATTTCATACAGCTCATTAGCACATCAGCTCCTATAGGCACAATACAGAATGAGAAGAGTTTTGTCTTCAGACGGCTGATTTGAGATACGGTTATCTTCGGCAGACACCAGTAATGGTCAGAATTATACAAATACATAAAGTTTGGCGTTATGAGTGAAAAAGCATAGTTAGGCTTCATAACGCTGCTTTTTCCCTAACGCCGCAATTACAAGTCTTGTAGGTATAGGTGTACCGCACACCTTTTTGGCCGTCACGCAACGTCAGTACCGCACTTTTTAAAAAGTCCTTTCGCAATGGGACTTCCTATTAACCCCTAAACCGCTGCCCTCCCACAAACACTATTTTAAGATTATTAACCCCTAATCTGCGGTCCGCCCACACCACCACTATAATAAACCTATTAACCACTAAACCGCAAGCCCCCCACAACAAAATATACTAAAATAAATTATTAACCCCTAAACCTCTGACCTCCCACATCCCTAACTCTACATAAATATATTAACCCCTAATCCTAACCCTAAGTCTAACTCTAAGTCTAACCCTAACCCTAACACCCCCTAACTTAAATATAATAAAAAATTAATCTAAATAAACCTTACAATTATTACCTAAATTATTCCTATTTAAATCTAAATACAAACTTACCTGTAAAATAAAAACTAAGCTAGCTACAATATAACTAAACTTTTACAGGTAAGTTTGTATTTATTTTAACTAGGTAGACTAGTTAGTAAATAGTTATTAACTATTTAATAACTACCTAGCTAAAATAAATACAAAGTTACCTGTAAAATAAAACCTAACCTGTCTTTCACTAAAAGCTAACATTACAATAAAATAAAATAAATTAAATTATTTAAATACAATTTTCTAAATTACAAAAAAATAAACACTAAATTACAAAAAATTTAAAAAAACACTATCAAAAATAAAAACAAATTACTCCTAATCTAATAGCCCTATCAAAATAAAAAAGCCCCCCCAAAATAAAAAAAAAAACCTAGCCTACACTAAACTGCCAATGGCCCTTAAAAGGGCCTTTTCTGGGGCATTGCCCCAAAGAAATCAGCTCTTTTACCTGTAAAAAAAAATACAAACACTCCCCAACAGTAAAACCCACCACCCAACCAACCAACCCCCCTAAATAAAACCTAAGCTAACCATTGCCCTGGAAAGGGCATTTGGATGGGCATTGCCCTTAAAAGGGTATTTAGCTCTTTTACATTGCCAAAACCCTAAGCTAAAGAAAAAACCCACCCAAAAAAACCTTAAAAAAAACTAAAACTAACCCCCGACGATCCACTTACAGTTTTCGAAGTCCGGACATCCATCCTCATCCAACCGGAGAGGTCATCATCCAGGCGGCAAGAAGTCTTCATCCGGGCGGCCTCGTCCATTTTCATCCGGGCGGCAAAGTCCTCATCCAGACGACAAGGAGTCTTCATCCAGACGGCATCTTCTATTTTCATCCATCTGGCGTGCAGTGGGTTCATCTTCAAGACATCCGGCATGGAGCATCCTCTTCTTACTATGGTCGCTGTAAAATTAAGTTTACCTTTAAGGTACGTCATCCAAGATGGCGTCCCTTATATTCCTATTGGCTGAAAGATTTCTATAGGCCAATAGGAAAGGTGAAAAAATCATATTAGCTGTTGCAATCAGCCAATAGGATTGAGCTTTCATCCTATTGGCTGATCCAATCAGCCAATAGGATTGAGCTCTCATTCCATTGGCTGATTGGTTCAGCCAATAGGATGAAAGCTCAATCCTATTTTATTTTATTGTAATGTTAGCTTTTAGTGTAAGGCAGGTTAGGTTTTATTTTACAGGTAACTTTGTATTTATTTTAACTGGGTAGTTAATAGTTATTAACTATTTACTAACTAGTCTACGTAGTTAAAATAAATACAGCTTAGGTTTTATTTTACAGGTAGGTATTTATTTAGTTTTAGACTTAGGCTTAGGGTTATGTTAGGATTAGGGTTATGGTTTGGTTTAGGGGTTAATATATTTATTTAGTGTTAGTGATGTGGGAGGCTAGAGGTTTAGGGGTTAATAACTTTAGTATAGTGGCAGCTACATTGGGGGCGATTTAGGGGTTAATAACTGTAATGTAGGTGGTGGATATGTTAAGGGCGGCAGATTAGGGGTAAATATTTTTATTTAGGTGGCGGCGATGTTAAGGGCGGCAGATTAGGGGTTAAAACGTTATGTAGGTTGCAGCGATGTCGGTGGTGGCTGGTTAGGGGTTTTTAGATGTGGTTTTTATGTTAGGGTGTAAGGTTTAAACATAACTTTTTCTTTTCCCATAGACATCAATGCAGCTGCGTTACGGAGCTTTTGTTTCCATGATCGCAGGTGTTTGGCTTCTTTTTTGCCGGATCTCCCCATTGATGTCTATGGGGAAATCGTGCACGAGCACGTCAAAGCAGCGCTTGTATTTCAGTGTGATATGGAGCTCAACACCACTATATCTCCCGTACAAGCCTGCTTTTTTAAAACTTGTAATAGCAGCGATATAGGGAGGTGAAATATCGCTGCCTTTGTGGTGGTCGTTAATTTCCCTATAGCGCTGAAAACTTGTAATCTAGCTGATTGTGCATTATGATTGGAACAATAATATTACAACATGGATCCATGTGATACGATGAGCTCATATAAAACAATAAAATAATACAATAAAAACAATGATAAGAGATGATAAAGGCCTATGATAAGACCAAAATGCGTTGACAGTATATGGTAAGCCTATTTCTTTTACATGCAAACAGTCCTTAGCATTATTGCACTATTGTACTTTTTTTTGCTTTCAGGTTTCAGAACACCATATACAGGAGAATCTTCTTGGATAATTTCAGCATTTTCTCAAATAGGATTTTCTTTGATTTTTACCTATTCTTTCCATTGGAACTCATATTTCACATTTTGGATAGCAGAACTTCATTTTTTCCTTATTTTAATTTTTTCATGTTTTCTATTTTTTATTTCTATTTTTCATTTTTAAAGGTTTTTTTCCTCATTTTTTTTCTTTCACTTTTTGATTTTGTGATTTTTGAAACATCAGTAATTAAGTGATATCTTCGCACATCAACACTTTAGGATTTATCTTCTACATGGATCATCACAAACTTTAATCTCTAGGACTAATAGACTAATGCCATTAACGTGGTTTATTTAGCTATTCAGGAATCGTCTCTTATCATTGTTTTTATATTATTATTTTATTGTTTTATTTGAGCTCATTGTGTCACATGGATCCATGTTGTAATATTATTTTTCCAATCATAATGTACTTTATGTTTTAGAATAAATGTTTTAGAATATACGCTGACTTATATTTTTTGTATATATAAACATTATTAATATACATATTTTACAAATATCCTCTTTGCCATAGCCTTTTCTTAGACGCTCCTAATTATAGTCTGTTTACACTACTTTTTCTGGGGTGGCTAGGTACCCCATTTTAGGTGCCATTAGGCAGTTATACACCAAGCGCTGGGTTAATTATTTACTCAATTTTAGCTACCAATCAGAATCTAGGTATCAATCCATTGCTGCTCCTTACCCTACCTAGACATGCTTTTAACAAAGGATACAAAGATAACAAAGCAAATTAGATAATATAGGTAAATTGGAAAGTTGTTTAACCCCTTAACGACCAAGTACGTACAGGGTACATCCTACAAAAAAGGTCAGTTAATGACCAAGAACATACCCTGTACGTCCTTAGGGGTTTCAAGTGGTGGAAGCGACCCTGATCGCTTCCAGCCGCTTTCAAGGTATTACCGTGATGCCTCGATATTGAGGCATCACTGCAACACCTTTTTTGGCACACCGATGCATCGGCCAGCGATGGTGCCGATCATTGGTGGGTGGGAGCAGCTGCAGGGAGTAGGGTTGCCACCCACTCCGGTTTTACCGGGACAGTCCCGGTCGGGCGCTCTGTGTCCCGTGTCCCGGAATTGCCCTTAAATGCCCCGGGCTAAGAGCTCCCCTAGCGCAGCAAGCAGGAGTAAGCACAAATTAAAAAAATTAGCTGCCAAGGGGAGCTCTTAGCCCAGGAGGAGATACGGAGCCTGGAGTGTGTGTGTGGGAGGGCTGTCACGTGACAACAATACAGTCGCAGATCAAAATGTAACTTGACTCCCGCCTCTTCTCTGGATGACATTGCCATGGCTTCTAGGTGCTTGAGGAAGATTTTCATTGTTAGCAGAAGCAAAAGTCACGGGGTCAGCGGGAAGGTTGCTGAGTACTGTGCTCAGCTGGTCAGATACCGAGAGTCTGAACTGGGAGTAATTGTAGCTGGTAATGCATATAATGCATTTCGTTTTTATGTAGTGAGATATGTAAGTCACTCATTGGCAGCTAACGTGTTATTACACTTCTCGATATCTAATCAGGGTGTTCTCATGAAATGGACTGTATATATATATATATATATAAATCAATGTAAATATTTGCATAGGAAATTAGTACATCTAGGCAAGTATCCCCGCTTGCTTTTCCCCAGAAATTCTTAATATACAATGTTTCCAATGCACAAAAGAATTGTGGGTAAGATATGCAAATTAGATATGCAAATTCTCAGTTTTTTTGCTTCAAAAATACTGTTTTGACACAGTGATCCTTTTAAACAGGATTATGACAGCAAACCAGTTAAATATTATAGATCCACCGATAATAGTTAAGAGGTTGTTAGTAACAAATAATATTTTTTGTATATATCCTTGTTGCATGCAGATCGAACGTTTGTAAGAGTAGATATATATTATATATAAGTTTTTAGGTAATTTTATAAATGGTTTTTATTATTTAAATTTTTATGTAAATGCATGTGGGAGTTGCAACCTATCTCGATGTTAAATTAGACTAAGTTCAGATATTCAATCATACTTATGGGGGTAAACTACCGTAATTGATCCACGGATACATTGTATATCTTTTATGATACAATTGTAGCCAATCTCATTCCAATGAGTGTTGTGCTATGATATATCCCCAAATAATTTGTGCTTTGAATGTTTGCAAGCACATATGTAACCTGAATTTGTGAATTAAGCCCATTGATATATATCAAGGAGTAAGAAGCTTATATTCGATATATTACGGCTCCGTGTAAAATCGGAGTGAGAACATACACCTACTTTTTGATTGGTGTTTCGATTAGAGGCAAGAACCAATCATAATGGACTAGATACACACCCACACCGAGATTGGCCAAGTGCTCTCCCGCACGCATGTGCCCTTTACGGGTATAGACGCCAAGTTATACTATATTAAGCAGTGACTTTGTATAAGAGTATTCACCTGAGGAAGCGGTCTGTGAGACCGGGAAACGCGTTGTGATTTACTTGTTTTTAATAAACATGGTTTTTATCTTATACATTACGGCTCGAGTATAAGTCACTGTCTATTCATCTGGAGTATCCCGTTGCCGGTATATTTACACAAATGGGTGTAACCAGCACTAGAGGACTTTCTTTCTAGTGGTGAGAGCGGTAAAGGAAAGAGACCCAGAGATTCAGCGGACTGTGAATACACAGGAGGGCAGCTGCGGTTTGGAGATTGACAGGAGACACGTTGGATCAGCTACCTGGACAGCTGTGAATGCTCCAGAAGGCTCTTGTGGCACTTTTCAAGTGCTTGACATCTTGTAAGTACGCTTTGTTTTATGCGTGGGATTTGGCCTGTACACACTGATATACGCTATGTTGGCGCCTTCTTCTTTATCACCCTTCTTATAGATTTTGTTTTTCCTTGATCGGCCTTCAAGTTTTGGAAGAAGTGACAGCAGCCATATCGAAAAAATCTTCACACATCAGTGGACTATAAGGTCTTTTTAAGGTCTTTTTTCGACATACATATTTCAAGCTGATTGTATGCACTGGAAAGGACATATTTATAGACGTTTATAACGTTTTTTTATTCACTTCAAATATATTTTTTTATTCACTAACCAATATATTTTTGATGCTATTTGCACATAAGCTAAGTTTATTTACTGGATGATACCCATCTTTGTATGATACCATTGGGTTATATATATTTTTGCACATTGTAATATATATGTGTCATATATTGCATATATATTTATGTGAGTGATCACTTTATTTGCAATTTATAGGAGGCGCATTTGACAATAACTTGTTTGTTTATTCAGCACTAATTAACCCCTTCACTGCTGGGCATAATACAAGTGTGGTGCGCAGCTGCATTTAGCAGCCTTCTAATTACCAAAAAGCAATGCCAAACCCATATAAGTCTGCTATTTCTGAACAAAGGGGATCCCAGAGAAGCATTTACAACCATTTATGCCATAATTGCACAAGCTGTTTGTAAATAATTTCAGTGAGAAATCTAAAGTTTGTGTAAAGGTTTGTGAAAAAGTGAACAATTTTTTTTATTTAATCGCATTTGGCGGGGAAATGGTGGCATGAACTATACCAGAATGGGCCTAGATCAATACTTTGGGTTGTCTACTAAAAAAAATATAAAGTCAAGAAAAAATATACATATGTCAAGGGATATTCAGTGTTTCCTGACAGATATCAGTGTTTCAATGTAACTTAATTTTGAAATAAAAATGGTTTTGAAATAGCAAAGTGCTACTTGTATTTATTGCCCTATAACTTGCAAAAAAGTAAAGAACATGTAAACAATGGGTATTTCTAAACTCAGGACAAAATTTAGAAACTATTTAGCATGGGTGTTTTTTGGTGGTTGTAGATGTGTAACAGATTTTGGGGGTCAAAGTTAGAAAAAGTGTGTTCTTTCCCTTTTTTCATCATATTTTATAATTTGTTTTAAAGTAATTTATAAGATATGATGAAAATAATGGTAACTTTAGAAAGTCAATTTAATGGCGAGAAAAACGGTATATAATATGTTTGGGTACAGTATATGAGTAAGAGGAAAATTACAGCTAAACACAAACACCGCAAAAATGTAAAAATAGCCTTGGTCCCAAACGGTCAGAAAATGGAAAAGTGCTGTGCTCCTCAAAGGGTTAAAATTGCATGCTCTATCTGAATGATTAAAGTCTAAATTTGACTTTACTGTCTCTTTAACGGTTGGTAGTGTGTTTCAGCATTTGGTATGAACATAGTTTTACATACAGGGAGCAAGAGGTGAGAGAACTTGTGGGCCACCAGTGTTATGTGCATGGGGCCACAATGGGAGGGGCAGAGTTGCATCCTGCTCAGGGGCGGGGCAGAGGTGTGGCTGTGGTACCTCGTGGTTGGGACAGGGTGTGTCCTGAGCTGAGCTGAAGCAGTCTCGGGGCATTGACCCTAGCCGATGCAGACAGAAGGCAGATAACATCTCCCAATCCGTAACAATCCCACAGGATCCAGGAGGGTTGAGATTATCTGCTTTTATATAAGAAATATAACATATTGTTTTACAAATACATTAGTTGATGGTTCATGTATCAGTGTACGAGCAGCAGGAGGAATTCAGTGCACAGACAATAAATGATCTGCGAGCAGAGACACAGGAGGCTAAATTTAGACAGCAATAAAGCAACTAAAATAATTTTGGACGATTCAGCCTTTGCTAATGATTTACAGCACAAATAAATACATAAATACACAAATAAATAGATATTGCTTTGTTCTTTACAACTAATGAGTAAATTAGTTAATATTATTAAATTAATCATAAAAGAAATAATGTTGCAGACTATGCAGTTAAAAAAATATTGCCATATAATTTGAAAAACCATTTAATTTTTCCTTTAGATAAACGTTATTCGCTTCTATGAAATGCCTGAGAATATACTGCATGAATTAATTCTTTAGCGCTTATATTTGTGACAGAATAAAGTAATCGCTAATTTCATGTTCACTATTTAGTTTATTGTGTGTTTTTCAGCTGTTGTATTAAGCATCGGATTTATAACCTACCATGTTTGAATACTAAATATTCAGAGATTTCATTCTTTTTCATTGCAATTGAAAATTGATTTGTTTGCATCAATATTTTGTCAGGCATTTGAGAAGCAAAGTATTATCTGA
>NC_069500.1:22504713-22507213 GCF_027579735.1 Bombina bombina
TCGGAATCCTTTTGCCTGATAGGGGATGGGTAATGTGATCCCCTTGTAACATCGAATGACACAGAGCACAATTCATACAGGGGAAGGAGCCTTTCTTATTGATTGTAATTGGTTTTCTCATGGTACCCCAATCAGCCCGTATCAGTTCATCTTTCAGGTTTTTATTTCTCCGAAAGGAGAAAAGTGGAGTCTCGTTAAAGATCTTACCCACATGTATATCCTCTCTTAGTAAGTGCCAATGTTGTAAGATTATCCTTTTAAAGACCTTACTATGTGACCCAAAGTGACTCACAAAGGGCACCGAAATTTTTTTAGCTTCACGAGTAGTCTTACTCAATAGGCTAGCCCTGTCAATGTTCAGTACTTTATTCATGTTTTCTTCCAGAATTTGTGCTGGATATCCTCTGTCTAAAAATTTTTTAGACATTTCGTCCAATCTCTGTAGGCAAATTACTGGATCATCCACAATCCTTTTGGTCCGCAGAAGTTCGCCTAATGGAAGATTTTTGATCAGAGAGGGGGGATGGAAACTTTCATACCGTAAGGTATTATTCCGATCCGTTTCTTTAGAAAATAAATCACTTCTGAGTTTCTGATCTACAATTGAAATCATGGTGTCTAAAAAGCTTACCCTGGACTTACTTGCTTCCATAGTAAACTTAAGAGAAACATGTGCCGAATTAAGTTTTGATACAAATTGTGTCAGACCATCATCACTACCTGTCCAAACAAAGAAGACGTCATCTATGTAACGATACCAGCCTAAAATAAATTTCTTATAGCCTTCATCCTTATAGACCACATCCTCCTCAAACTTCCCTACAAATAAGTTCGCATAAGTAGGTGCTACATTTGAGCCCATAGCCGTTCCTTGTTTTTGGACGTAAAACGTATCTTCAAATAGAAAAATTTTTTCATACAAAATGATCTTAAAGAGATCTTTGATGAATCTTCTCTCACTCGGGGAATATAAGTTGTCCTTGTCTAGAAAATAGAATATCCCCTCTATTCCTAACTCATGAGGAATCGAAGTATAAAGACTAGCTATGTCCATTGTTACAAGTTGGCTGTCCTTTGGAACCACCAATGAAGATATCTTGCAAAGAAAGTCAGTCGTGTCCTGTAAGTACGAACTCAAATAACCTAATAAAGGTCTGATGAGTTGATCCAAGAATACTGCTAACGGTTGGAACATTGAATCCGTGCCTGCGACAATGGGTCGACCGGGAGGGTCAAGGAGTCTTTTATGTATCTTGGGTAATACATAAAATACCGGTATAATCGGATGTTCTTTAATCAGGAATTTTGCCTGTTTCTTAGTAATGATATCGGAGGCTAAGGATTCCTCAATTATCTTGCTGATCTTACTTTTTACCCTCAATGTGGGGTCAGCCGTCAATTTGGCATAGTTATCTGTATCTTGTAATTGTCGGAGGACCTCCTCCTTATATTTGTTCTTATGCATGATAACCAGGGCACCGCCCTTGTCAGCTGGCTTCAGGATCAAATACTCATTTTTCTGAATGGATGCCAGTGCTAATTTCTCTTGTTTAGAGATGTTAGGCTTAATTTTTGTACGGAAGTTTTTTTTTAATTTTTCAAAATCCTTTTTGATTAAGGTGATATATGCTTCAACTGAAGCGTTCGTGTGAGGGGGATTGAAAGTACTCTTGGGTCTAATATTTCGTACATGAAATTGAAATGGACTGTTAAGTTCAGTTGTGTTGACGTCTTCTTTATTCGCAAAAAAGCTTTTTAATCTTAAATTCCTAAAGAAACGATGAAGGTCACATTCTAGTTCAAAAAAGTCTGGGGTAGTAGTAGGGACAAAAGATAATCCCTTTTGTAATACCCCCCTGACTTCCTCATTGATCTCAATCCCTGATATATTAACTACTAAACTCTCTGCTCCCTCCGATTCTGTCGGGTTGAGATCTGGTATGTTGTGTCTCCGGTGTTTCCTCCCCCCCCTCCTCTTCCTCTTCTTCGATTCCTTGTTCCACGTCCTCTTAAGGGAAAAGGGATTGAGGAGTCACTGAAGTCACTATCAGATGAGGACTCTCCTGGGAAATTATATACTTGTGTCCCTCTTCTAAATCTTCTAAAAGGTGTAAAGTCTGGGTTACGCCATCTGTAGACTTTATTATTTTGATAATCAGTGAGGTCTCTCTGATATTTCTTATATTTCTTACTCTCTAGGCTTTTTTTAAAAAATAGAGAAGTCACTATCCAGCTTAGATTTAAAATTACTGAAGTCTGTTTCAGACTTTAACTCCTTGAGAGATAGTTCCACCTTATCTATCTCCTGCTGCATTTTGGGTAGTTGCTTCTGTATGTACTCTATTGTCAAAATCAGAATATCATAGGAGCATTTATTTAGAATGCCCTCAAATTTGTCACAGTATTCTGAGTTTTCCCTAAATAGTGTGGGATGAAGATGACTCCTGAGACCCCTTGGAATACGCTTCTGTCTGAAATACTCCGCTAGGGTAACTGAATG